>NW_016810331.1:1636921-1652790 GCF_001698545.2 Rhinopithecus bieti
ATTTTTTTTTTTTTTTACTTTTCTTGTTTAAGTTTTCTATTAGGTATAACCCATAAACTGGGACTTAAGTTAATCAAAGAGAATTTAGGCAAATATTAGGTGTGAATCTAGGGCCACTCCTCTTGGGGCTTTGAAGCCATCTCTAGAGGACAACGAGCAAAGGCACTTGTCCCTTTGGTGCTTCCATCTCATGTGCTAAGTTCTGCTCCACCCTCCAATGCTTGTCAAGAATTACTGGATCTGAGAAAAACTGAGTTTACAGTTTACTGCATGTAGAATTTTTTAATTGAGAAATTCTAAATTGCTCATTATCACCAAGGCAAATTAATGTTACTATCGAATTTTAATGAAAGAATAATCAAGGTTTAGAAGGCACTGACTTGCTTCAGCTTGCCTCATGAAGTGCTTTATCTATGAAGTAAGAAAACTGGATATATAATTTTTTTTTAGCAGATTGAGGGCATCTAGTTGGCCACATGAATAATGAGAACACAAAATATATTTTGGACTGTTCAATATTTGGGAAAATAAAATAAGCATTTATTTAATAACACCAAATTCAAAAATAAGGACAAACATCAACAATCTGTAGTTCATGGAATGTCTAGTATTGGAAATGTAAAAATAATGAGAAAGTTAGAGAAATTTAGACCAATATTAAACTTGGAGCAACTTACTTTGTGGTAAGCGTAAAGTAGGTCACTGAGCCTTTGTAACCTAAGAGCAGCGTGTGGTTCAATAATCTGTATTTTTCCCTTCATAGTAAAACCTTCCCTAAGCAGTTGTCAATGTTTAGTAGACGCAATGTAGGGACAAGTGTGTTTCCTCACAGTATTTTGTAGCCTGGGATAGCACATCTTTTCCTTGCCAATTCGACGTTTTGTGCTAATGGTCCACCAAGACGACAGATCTAGTACCTTCATCACCACCTAAATCAACACTGGCTCTGCTGGGATCCTGGGCTCAGAAATGCCTAGCCATTTGAACAGAGTCTCTCAGAAATAGTTCCAAGGGCCTATAGCAGCTAGAAAGGCCAAGGTTCCTTCAATAAAGCTATGATCTTCCCTGAGAGCAATTCTCAGTTTCATCACAATATATTGCACATGAATTCCTCAGACTCATTTTAGAACGACTGGGGAAAGGTTACTTTTACTGTAGCTAGCGAATCTCTAGTTTGGTGATGGTATTCAATAAATGTCAGCATTGATATGGTTAAGGATAAGAATCTAATTATAAAATAGATTTGATTAATGTTGCCCTTTTGGGGAATAATCATAATTCAAAGAATCTATAGCCAGAAATTACTCATGCAGCACTTTGAAAATGCTGAACACTTAAACACTGGAAATGTCACAAGGCATTATCACAAGGATATCGTCTTAGAAAATAATCAGTCTTCAACTGGGTGAGGATTGGCAAATCCATTAATGGAAGCAGAAATCACTTAATCTAACATTATCTGACTTTCAGAACTACTATTTTACATATATACATACATATATATTAGAGAGAGACACACACACAAATATATATAGTGAAGTGCTATATATATAAGTAATTATTTGAAATAACAGTGAAGTAATTTGCACAAAGTCACATGAATAGCAGTAAGTGGTTGACCTGGCATTACGATTCATCCTGAATGCTGTGCTCACTTCCCCTCTCCTACACTGAGATATTCCAGGGTTGTTCCCCTTTATCCCACTTGGTCAACTGAGCTCAGGGAGCTGTCTGAGGTCAGTATAGAGTCCTTTATGATAATACATATACCACTGGTATCAGCAGTGCTTTATTTTTTCTTTTGAGACAGAGTCTTACTCTGTCGCCCAGGCTGGAGTGCAGTGGTGCAACTCGGCTCACTGTAAGCTCTGCCTCCTGGGTTGATGTCATTCTCCTGCCTCAACCTCCAGAGTAGCTGGGACTATAGGTGCCCACCATCATGCTGGGCTAATTTTTTGTATTTTTAGTAGAGACGGGATTTCTCTGTGTTAGCCAGGATGGTCTTGATCTCTTGACCTTGTGATCCGCCCATCTTGGCCCCCCAAAGTGCTGGGATTATAGTCGTGAGTCACTGTGCCCAGCCTAGAGTCTCCTTTCTTAGTCTGAATGATATGGTCTTGTGAGGTGCACATGTTTATTTAACTTAATGAGTACAAACACAAAATCCAAGCCACAGGTTTTCCCCCTGCTATTAAAATAATTATCCTCAAATATAAAAATAATATAAAATCTATAAGGAAGAAAATAAGCAACTCCTATAAATCTATCACACAGTGGTGACAACTCTTAAAGTACTGGTTAAATCTTAAAGCCTTATAGATATTATTCACACACATCATCTTATTTTAAAAAGAAAATTGGATCATCTTATACTATTTTACCCTCCCTCAAGCCTTCATATATCATGGGCATCTTTTTATGGTACTGGGATTTTGTGCTAGCAAATGCTGAAAATATGATATTTTACTTTATATTCCATTTTCAGAGTGACATACTTTACTTTATACTTAGCATTGTTTTAAGCAAACACATATGCCAAAAATTACAACTGCAGAGATGTGGGAAAAGATGGTGAGTCATAGGAAAAAGGATTAAGTGAGAAAGGCTTTGTTAAATTTATTCATTTATGAGTTCTGACATGTCATTTTATTTTATAAACCATACATTTCCTGAACGTTGAATACTATAAAACGTTTTTCAAAGTGTAACTTTTCACTGCCATCAGAGACTAACCCAAGAGTAAGAAATTTCGAATATACTGAGGTAGCTTGACAAATTTGCAGATAAACTGTGGTTTAGAAATAGAAAGCTGATTTGTAAAAAAAAAAAAAAAATATGATTATAAGTGGTTGAAAATATCCATCTATTTGAAAAGATTTCCTTTCCACCATGTCATAGCATCCATTAAACATCAAGTTGTCTCTATTGTCAGTCAAAGCCCAGCGCAAATCAGCATCTCCACTGTTCCATCTGCCAACAGGCCATTCCCTAGAGCGGGAGAATGAGCACAGAGGGGCGCTTGTGGCCAGGAACTCAGGCACTAGGGAGTCAGGACTGAGAAGATGAAGATGACTGAGAGGAAGCAGATGAAAGAACACCCCATGGTAATATTTAATAAAAGCAGAGCACATATATTAATTTTATTAATTCACTCACTCATTCAATATTTGTCAAACACCTATGTTGACTCAACAAGACAGTTTCTCTCACTGGTTTGGTTAATAGTGAGTGCATGAATGTGGGTGTGTGTATGTGTATGTATGTGTATAAACTTTAAACACAAGTGAATAAATTAAAAGCTATGTTAACATGAAACCGTTCAGACTTATTTTCTTTAAGCAATTTATACAATGCTTGTGTTCTTAAAGTTCTTTCACTATTTTTTTTTTACTTCTGGATGGAATACATAGAATAATACTTGTGTTCTTTAAAAATTGGATGAAATTTTAATCATGTTTACATTAAATCTACTCTGTAACACGTTTTCAATATTCTCTTTAAATGATGATTTTTAGACTTCTGCCTCTACTTACTCCTCATTCATTTCTGAAGAATCAAGTAGAGTTCACTTAAGAGTGAACTTGTCTTCCATGGCTATCATCAAAAGACAAGAGATAAGTTTTGACAAAGATGTGGAGAAAAGGAAACTCTTCCTTGTACACTCTTGATGGGAATATAAATTAGTGCAGCCACTATGGAAAAATGCGTGGCAGTTTCCCAAAACACTGATCCCAAAATTTCACTTCTGGGCACAGATCTAAAGAAAATCAAATCAGTGTGTTAAAGGATAGCTGTACTCTCATGTTCATTGCAGCATGATTCATAATGGCCAAGATATGGAATAAACCTGAGTGTCCATCAATGAATGAAGGGATAAAGAAAATGTGGTAGATATACACAATGGAATACTCTTTCGCCTTAAACAGGCGTGTGCCTGTTGGTTGAATTAAATCAAGTAGCCACTCATTGTAAACCACTGTTTAGGGAAAAGTTTGAGGAAAGGAATTAGAGGAAATAATACAATAGACCAGCACGCCATTGATTCTCTAACTTGAAAACTGTTACATTTCCCACTAATCTAACAGTGTACAGTAGTTAGAAACAGTGTACAGTACACTGGTGCTGATGGAGCTGGAGCAGCCAGGTGGGTTTGCTGGCACTCAGCCCTGCTCCTGGGAGGATAGCAAATTGTAGTCGCAGCTGGACAACGTCACCAAGCAAGAGGCACATAACGACACATGAAGAAAGTGGGCATGAATTCCAAGTATACGTATAATCAGCCCGAACCGGAATATATCAGAACACTTCTTGGCTATGTTGAATTGTAAGGTCCATTTTGATGAAAGGCTGACATCCAGTCAGTGTGTGCTATTCACCAAAGACTGGGTTGGCAACTCCCAAGTAGACCTGGGCTGTCACTTAATTGGTCTGGCCTCCTCAAATGACCGAATGTATATACTCATGCAAAAAACAGTTGCTGGGAAATAAATGATGAGCACCAAAATTCCAAATCAAACCAATTCTTATCACTCCAGGGGAAATACAGACATTAATCACAGAATCATAAATTTACATGGAAAATTCCAGCTATAAACAAGGCATTGTGATGGAGCTGTTGAGAATATATAGTTGGTGGCTTCACCTAACTGGGAGAGGTGAGCCTGCCCCGAAGGAACCCCGATGGCAGGAAGGGCCATGGCTACTTCAGAACACAGAGAGAAAACCAAAGAGGAAGGGGTAAGGAAGTCTGCAGAGGGGGCTGCAGGACACATTAGAGACTCGGGCCACTGTCCTGAATACAGCAAGGAGCCACCAGGAAGCTTGGTTTTTGGAAAACATTAAAATTCGGAGAATAGGAGCCAGAAAGGATGCCAGAAAACAGTCAAGTAGGTTTTTCCCTAGTTCAGGTGAGAGATCGTGGTATCTACAATGTTGAGTCACTCAAAGAAAGTATGCATACTAGGTAATGAATATACATAACATGGGGAAAAAAACATTAAACATATTAACCAGGTAAGATCCTCCTAGTTCAGGGGTCTCAACTAGGAGCAATTTTAGGAACTTTGGCAAGGTTTGGAGGCATTTTTCTATTGTCACACTTGGTGTGGTGGATAGTATCTAGTGGGTAGGGGCCAGGAATATTGCTAAACATCCTACAGTGCACAGGACAACCTCCTTCCCAACAGAGAATCATCTCAATCAAGGATGTAATCGGATGTGTATTAATCTTACTTGACTATTCAACATTTTCTTCACATGGAATGATACAAAATTACTTATTCCAAATATGTCTTTTCAAGAATATTCTTCACCTTGAGCAATAAAACATCAAGTCATTAAAACATTTCTATTGAGAAATCAATTCATAGAAAGAAGTGTGAAATAGCACTGATTTATAGCATTGGTTTAATAATTTTCAGCTCTTTAAAGTAATATCATTTCAACTGATTTTTAAGCACTTGGTATCCAACTGTTAGTTACCCTACTGAAGACAAATTATATTTTCCATTTTTTTAGATAAGGGATGTGCCTGGCACTGGACCTACTGAGAACAAAAGTGCAGATATTCTGCCAAATGCCTAGGATCAATAAAAATGTCAGAAAAAAAAATGCACATCACATTCCTCAATTTTACTTAATGACCTCTAATTAGATTTCTCCCCTAATCAACTATCCGAGAGAAAACTAGTATATGCAGTTTTTTCTATCCACATTTCATTAAAATTATAAACCATAATTTTTAAGAGGATAATCTGGTGTGTGTGCGTGTATAATATATACAATATATATATATACAATACATATATATATATACTTTGAGACACGTCTCACTCAGGCTGGAGTGCAGTGGCATGATCACAGCTCACTGCAGTCTTGACCTTCTGGACTCAGGTGACCTTCCCACCTCAGTCTCCCAAGTAGCTGGGACTACAGGTGCGTGCCACCATGCCTGGCTAGTTCTTTTGTATTTTTTTTTTTAGAGATGGGCATTTACCATGTTGCCCTTCCTGGACTCAAGTGATCTGCTCGCCTTGGCCTCCCAAAGTGCTGGGAGTACAGGCATAAGCCACCATGCCTGGCCCATATACTATATTTTTTTTACAAACATTACTAAACAGACAAAGTAAGAAAGGCTAAAACGTAATGAAGAGCCTCACGTTCTTTAATGAAGGAATCCAAGAATGCTTAAGTGCTTATTTTTCTGAATTCCTTAATTGTAGATCTGATATCTCTACCTTTTGGCCCAAGAACAATAGTGATAATGGTGATGATGATGGTAAAGAGCTATTCAATATTCATTTCTGCCTTGCCTATGAAGAACTCATTTCATTGGCTATATAACAGAGGACTCGCCAAAACTATATTGAACCTACAATTGTTACTCAGTTGTCATCAGGACAAAAACTTTCTCAATTTTCTTAGTGTTCTATACAATTTAGTCAGGTTGTAGGTAATATTTATCATTCAAATATTTTTTTAAACAAATGTTTACTGATATAATTGCAGATTCACATATATTTGTAAGATATAATACACATTTCTGGATTCCCCCAACATTGAAATCTTGCAAAACTGTAGTTTATTATCACAACCATTTTACTGACATTGATATAACTCACCAATCTTACTCAATTTCCTAGTTTTACTTGAACTCGTGTGTGTGTGTGTGTGTATTAAGTTATATACACGTTTTACACAATTGCATTCAAGATAATGAAATTCCAACACCACAAAGATCCCTAAATTCCTCTTGTTATTTATAACCACACACAATTTACTCCTACATTGCTTTCTTTCTAACCTCTGGCTCTCTGTTTTCCATTTCTAAAACACTATCATTTCAAAATATTATATAAATGGAACAGCAGAGTATGTAACCTTTGGGGATTGCCTTTTTTCACTGGCATAATCCCCTGGCGATTTGTCCAAATTGTTAGTCTGTGAATAGTTTGTTTTTATTAGGGAGTTACATTCCATGGTAAGCAAGTACCACAATTTGTTTAACCATTCACGTTGAAAGGCGTTAGTGCTAACTTCAACTATTACAAATAAAGGTGCTATTTATATAGATCTGTACACAAGTTTTTTTGTGTAAACATGGTTTTCATTTCTCTGGGATAAATGTCCAAGAGTACAACTGGTAAATATTACAGTAAGTGCTTTGACAGGTGTTTTTTGTTTTGTTTTGTTTTTGTTTTTGTTTAAATAAGAAACTGACAAAGTATTTTTCAGAGTGGCTGAACTATTTTACATTTCTACTAGCAACAGATAAGTGATACTGTTTCTCCACATCCTTGCCAGCACTTGGTGTTGTCATTGTTTTTTATTTTGGTCTTCCAATAGATGTGTAGTGATAATCTCAATGTGGTTTTAATTCACACTTCTCCAGAAGTTAATGATGTTGAACATCTTTTCTGGTATTTATCTTTTGTATAGTCTCTTTGGTGGAATATCTGTCCATGTCTTTTGCCCATATTCTAATTGGATTGTTTGTATTTTACTCTTGGGTTTTGAGAGTTCTTTATATATTCTAGATAGTACATTGTCTATGTGAAGAAAATGAATGGACCAGTTACAGACAGGACAAAATATTTCACATAGGCAAAATATTTTTTAATTTAAATGAGGTAAAATGTATCACTTTCTTTTCTTATGAATCATTCTTTTGCTGTTTCATTTAAGACCTCTTTCCCCATCTCCAGGTCCTAAAGACATCTGCTACTTTTTTCTCTAAAAGTTTTATACAAATTTTACTTTTCAGTCTATCATCTACTTTAAGTAAGGTTTTGTACAAAATGTGAGGTTCAGTTTGAGATTCGTAGTTTTTGTCTGTGGATGTCCAATTGCTCTAGCATCATTAGTTGAAAAGACTTTTCTTCCTACATTGGAATGTTTTTGCACCTTTGTCAAAAATCAATTGAGCATATTTGTGTGAGTGTATTTCTAGGTTCTATATTTTGATCTGGGTTTTCAGCCAATACCACACTGTCTTGATTACTGTAACTAAGATAAGTGAGCCTAGGTAAATAGTAAGGTAGAATTCTTCCTCCCATTTTATTCTTCCTTTCCAAGATTCTTTTAGCCATTGAAGGGTCTGTGCCTTCCATATAAGTTGTGGAAAAAGTTGTCTATGACTACAAAAGACTTTGCAGAGATTTTGATAGGAATTGCATTAAACCTATCCATCATTTTGGGGAGAAGGGACATCTTCACTATGTTGAGTCTTCCAATTCATAAATATAATTGTCTCTTTCATTTAGGTCTATGTCAGCATTTTATTATTTTTAGCACCCAGATTCTGCACATATTTGTTTGGGGCTTACCTGGCAATGAGACCATCCCTACATCTACGCTGATCCACCTGACCCTTACAAGGTGCTTCCCATGGGAAAGAATGGATGATTGAGGGAGACAGAGCTTTCTCCTGTTTGGCCTCCTATACCACAGCAGAAAATGATGAAAGGAATGACTGTTACTTACATTTTGGCCTGTTGTTTTAATCAGCTACTCCAACCCTTGGCAGTTCAGTTCTCTCCAGCTCAGCTCCGTGCTTAACAAGACATTCCTTCTGTTATTGTTTTTTAGTTCAGTTTTAACATAGTCAAAGAACACACTCTGTATTTCAATTCCTTGACTTGGTTGAGGTTTTTTGTTGTCTCAGGATATGATCTACCTTGGAATGTTACCAGGGTTTCTAAAACAATGTGTATTCTGATGCTGCTGTGTGGTGTATTTTATACATATATATATATATATGTATATATGTGTGATATATATGTGATATATCAGATATATATATCAGATCCTATTGCTTGATGGTTTTGTAGAGTTCTTCTATATCCTTGTTGATTATGTGTCTAGTTGTTCTATCAATCACTGAGAGGAGAGTGTTGAAGTCCTTGGCTATAACTGAAAATTTGTCTACTTCTCTTCTTAGCTCTATCAGTTACTGCTTTATGTATTTTGTGGCTCTGTTGTTTGGTGCTTACACATTTAGGATCATTATGTCTTCCTGGTGGATTGATCCTTTTGTCATTACGTAAGATTCCTCTTTTTCTGTTGTAATTTTCTGTACTCTAAAGTCTACTTCATCTGACATAAATATACCCACTCTTGATTGTTTTGGTTAATCTTTGCATGGCATCCTTTCCCATCCTTTTACTTTTCATGTACCTATGTGGTTGAATTTGAAGTCACTTTATTACCACTTAGGTCATGTCTTGGTTTGATAACCTGTATTGTGATTGATCTAACTAAACTATTTGCAATTAAAATAGTGATATACATGTGTGTGTGTGTATGTGTGTGTGTGTGTGTGTGTGTGTGTGTGTGTGTGTGTGTATCAGTGCTATGCCTACATTTTATTATTTGTTTTTTATTTACTTTATCTGCTTTTTGGTCTTCTATTTCTCTTTTCTTGACTTCTTGAGGATTCCATTTTGATTGATATTAGCATTTTTCTGTACATCTCTTCACACAGTTTTGATAGTGATTGTTCTGGGTGTGACAAAATGCCTATGTGATTATAGCAGTCTACCAGCGTCTACATCTGACCACTTGTGGAAACGTGATTTTCCTTTAGGTCCCCTTTCAACTTTTCCATAACATTATATTAACTATCAGAGGGCATTATAATTTCTTCTTTTATTAAACATGATTCATAAGCTTTATGAGGAAAAGGATATTCTGTTGTATGTATACATATTTTGCTTTTCCACATTCCTTTTCTTTTCTCATGCTCCAAGATTCTTTAATAATTTCATTTTTGTTTGAAGAACTTCTGTTTGACCATCCTTAATGGTAGGTCTCCTAGTGATAATTTTGTTTAGTTTTCCTTCATATGAGAAGATTTTATTTCCTCTTTACTCCTGAAAGATAGTCTCCAAATATAACATTTATGATTGACAATTCCTTTGTTTCAGCACTTGAAGAATATAGTGTCAATTTCTTAGGGCCTCCATGGTTTCAGATGAGAAATCTGCTTTTATTGAAACTGGTCTTCCTCTCTACATAATGTCCCAATTACCTCTGACTGTTTTCAAGACTTTTTGTTTGTCTTCAGTGTTCAGAAGTTTAATTATGATGTATCTGAATTTAAATTTCTTTGTGTTTATCTTGGTTTAGGTTCACTCAGCTTCTTGAACCTATAGGTGTGTTTCTTTTGCGAAATTTGGGAACGTTTACAGCCACTAGTTCTTTGACCGCTCTTTCAGTTGCACTCTCTTCTTTCCCTTTGAGAGAATGTTGAATATTTTGTTATTGTTCATGAGTCCTTAAGTCTGTGTTGATCTAGTTTGGTTGTTTTTTTCAGTTATTTTCTCTTTGTTGTACAGATTGGGTGAATTATATTGTTCTATCCTCAAGTTCATTTATTCTATTCTCTGTCATCTCCATGCTACCATTAAGCCTATTCAG
Organism: Rhinopithecus bieti; assembly: GCF_001698545.2. Lineage (NCBI taxonomy): Eukaryota > Metazoa > Chordata > Mammalia > Primates > Cercopithecidae > Rhinopithecus > Rhinopithecus bieti. The sequence continues at coordinate 1,647,338 of NW_016810331.1, forward strand.
TATGTTCTTTATTTCTGTTATTGTATTTTTCAGTTCTATAATTGCTATTTAATTCTTTATTATAACGACTATTTCTTTGCTGATATTTTCTATTTGTTTCAAGAGAACTCATCAGTAATTGTTGAAGCACATTTATGGAAGCTACTTCAACATCCTGGGCATATATTCCAACATCTGATTTGTCTCACTGTTGACATCACTTGATTCTTTTCTCTTTCAAGTTGTGAAGTTCTTGATTCCTGATATGACGTGTTCTTTCTGATTGTATCCTGGACATGTTATTTATTATGTTAGGACACTTTGTGTCTTATTTAAATCGTTTAATTGAGTAGGCAGTCACCCTGTTTATGTTTACCATGTGGCCTTGCATATTTTGTGAGCTAAGGTTCCAGTGGCTCTTCAATATTCAGAATCTGTATGGTGGAATTTTGGTCTGCTTGGTTGACATGGTGCTACCACTAGTTCTTGGTGCTCTCACTAGTTCTTGCTAGTGCTACCTGAGGGGCTCTGTGTGTTTCTCAATTGGAGGTAAAGTGTATAGTAATTTTCCCTACCAATGCCCCCTGGGTACCCCAATGTCTCTGGGTGGAAGAGGAGCATGTCTTGCTTGTGGGAACAAAGAGGTTTCTGGGCCACTTTCTGTGACTGGGACCCTTTTTTCCAGTCCCACCTGCCCTGGTGTTTCTGGGTGAGTGAAGTGAATCTCAGGTTTACAGGTGTTCAGTGGCTTCCTGCAGAGGCTGCTTGCTCTGCAGAAAGAACAATAAGAAAGAACACATCATATCAGGAATCAAGAGCATCACAACTTGAAAGTGAAAAGAATCAAGTGATGTCAACAGTGAGATAAATCAGATGTTGGGTCCCTAATCAGAAGCTGGGTCCCTTTACTGGTTCTGCCCACCCACACAGCATCTCTTGGGAGAAACAAGCATGTCAGGCCCAGGAGGAGAAGACGAGTGCTTCCCATGGCCATTTATTTTTGGCAGGGTTCCTAATCCATCCCACTCAGCAGCAGTATTGGGCTTTCCCAATATTGTCAGAGGGACCACCATTCAATCCACAGGAGGAATGAGCCTAGGCCATTTTCCACATTCCAGTTTTACAACCGGAGCACTTGAAAGCTTTACTTAAATCTGAATAGTTAATATTGATTCATTTCATGAGAAGAGAGTTCATTTATTTCATGGAAAAAGCAATTAAGGAAAGGGTATATTAAATGTGTTTTATTATATACTTACGTTACATACATATGAGATTTTCATTTAAACAGTAAGCATGGATCAATGAGATATAAAACATCATTTGAGAGATGATATGAAGTTAGAACACTGACAATAAAAGCCACTTCAACTCATCAAGATTTTTTATTCCAATACTTACTTAGCGCTACCTATGTTATTACATTGTATTACCTCCAATGCTTAAAACAGCCCTACTAACGAAGGAATCATCCTCTTCATTTTTCAGTTGAATAACTTAAAGGCCAATTGTTTAATTAGCTTAGAGAAGAATATAGAGGTGGTAAGTATGAGAGATATGAATGAGGGGGCTAACATGACCCGTGTTATTTCTACTAGAAAGGCACAGTGGAAATAAGACACTCTTTCTCTATAAGTCACAACCTTTTAGAGCTATAACTTGGAAGATGCAAAATAGCACAGATGAAATGAATTTCTAAGACAGTCATCATAGTCACAAGTCAGTGGAAAATGACAAACCAATGCCACATGAGCAGTATTTATAACTTTAGAGAAGGAACGTTGATCTCCTGATGCCTCATTTCCATCATTTTTTACATGGGTTTCTCATGGTCTTTTCAGCCTGTGGGCTCTTAAGGCCCAAGGTGTGGGCTGGCATTATCTGCTTCTTCAGCATTCCATAACTTTTGTGGCATGCTTTAAATTTTGCCTGTGGTAGTGCCCTACATTATAAAGGGCATTTTCCCTTTAGGATCTATTAGAAAAGTAAGAAAGAAAAAAAATTCTGACTCCTAACAGTCAAGGTTTCTCACTTTCACACTTTTCATCCAAGGAATCCAGGTGGCAAAATTTTCTTACTTTGAGAGACAATTAATCATTTCTAGCTTAAGCACTAACGTTCACAAAGCCAACTTGGCTGCAATTAAATGAATAAGTGTACTAACCTTCATGAAGCTATTCTGACATTGTCCATCACCGCTGGGGATTAGGAAGTTGTTGTCAAAGCAGATCTCCAAGTGTTTACTTTTGTTAGTAATGACTGTACAGAAACATCTGCTGTTTTTGGGAAAATTCTGAGATCAGTGAGGGGATCTTATTGTACCATTATCAGAATGAAATATTCCACCACAACCTGAAATATTGCCATGTAAAAAGCCATCAATCTGCAAGGAAAGTAATTTTGGAAACTCAAGAATGCTACAGAAGGAACATTTCTAAATGTAAGATTTCAGTTCATCATTTTTCACAAGTGATCATCTTCCAGGCAAGTGCACAGCAAGCTCTTTCCATAAATGCAAAGGTGAGTTAAATTGAGAGAAAATTTCAGCTGTTACAGTTGTGTTACAATGATATTGAACTCAACTGAGACCACTAATCCTTTCCATAAAAAGGATAGATTTCCATCCTGTCTTCAAACAATAGCTGTATTTTTATTCTCTTTGAGGCTGTGTAGTATATGTAACCTGGCAATGCTAAGTTCTGTATTTTATTGCCATTAACGCATGAGAATATAACTCTACTGTATTTGCAACTTTAACTAGACTAGAGAAAGTGATTTTGAGTTGGGGAAATTCTTTTATCAAGCAATGTGGCTCATTCATATTGAAACTGACTGATGGATCAAAATTAATTACATGGATTAAAAGGAAGAAAAATCTAGAATTTTCATACTGTTCAAACATGTACTTAAGAGATGACAAAGAAAAATATGAACTCAAAATAAAATGAAGTTAAATTAAAGAGGCATTATCTGAATCTTTTGCTGTGAAACCCTTGGAAAATTAGGGATTCACCTAAAACTCCCTTCTGACTTCAACAACAGCCAGTGGTTTTTAATGAGGGAAAGTCTGACTCAGTCTACAAAGAGTTTCATAATAACTGTGACTCTACCATAAAGAATTGTCTTGTGTGATATTCGAGATTTACAGAAATCCCAAATAAAGTATCTGATACAAGTCCTTATATTTTCTGAGAATTTTCACAATGTTTTTACTTCCTATGCACCAAAACTATTCTTTTAAAATGAAATCTGTCATATTTTAACTCAGTCCCCATTTACTACAGCATTTTTTCTAAATCACAAATCTCATCTTGTTACCTTTCTTTTCAAAACTATTCAATAGCTTCCCATTGCTAATAACATATAAACCAAGGATTTTATATTGTGGACTTATTTTCCTCCCCTCAGCTCACCACTCAGCATTCTGCTACTAGGCTCCAAATATTTTCAAGTACTTGTGATTCCAACTCACATTTCTGTTACTTGAGATTCCCAGGTTGTGCCATGCCCTTTTGCCTGTGAAGGCACCATCATGAAGTGCTGAGATCAAAGTTTCTGGACTCAACTGCCTTTATTCAAATCCTGACTTGACCAACTATCAGCTGCATATCTGGGCAGATGATCAACCCATGCATCCTCAGTCTCTGCCCATGAAAAATAGAGATGCCATGTATTATACTGTGTTATCCCACCAGGGTTGCTTCATGAGATGACATGGGCAAATATTTAGAATTAAGCCTGATGTAAAGTAGGTATGAAATATACATATTATGAATTCATTAATAAATTTATAATATACATCAATAAAAAAGGCAAATGCAGAAAACATTTCTTTTACCTAAAGTTGGTGTGTTCCATGTAGCATAATATCCACCACCTTGCAATGAATGATCTGAGTTAAAAGTCAGGATCAGCTAATTGGAACCTGACTCTATTGTCCTGGGGTTTGACAGTACTGTCCTATGATGGGTGATTCAGAGGACCCACCATTTTTGACAGTGATAGAGTCCCAAGCACAAGTTGTATGGTGTTCAATATCAAAGTCACTAAATGTGAGCTTCAGGAGAAAAAAGAAATGAGTTGTAAGTTGGCTTTTATCAACCTCGACTTAGATAGGGCCCTACAAATCCTTTTGCTTTAATTTTTATAATTTCGTATTTTTGTCTCTTATTTAATTCTCCCTTCCCCTCTACTCATTTTCCTTGCTGAAGGTTCTCTTGGAAATTTTGAGAAAAGACATTTTCCTAGTTTGGGATGGCAACTCATATTAAGAAAATGAATATACTTTTCTCTAAGATGTAGAATTATCTTCTATATATATATCTTTCCCTATGCTTAAAAAAGAGATTTCACTCTTTATTAATTATAGATGCCAATGTATGTGCTCTAGTGAGAGAATGTTAGGGAAAACCAGTGACCTCATTGTAGAATCAAAGCCTTCTCTAATCACTCGCTTACTAAAAGAGCTCCATTTCCATGCAAGACAGGCTATTGTGGTTCTATGGTCTCAGAGTCATTTCACCGAGTCATTTTTACTCAGTGATGGTGTACTCTTGTGGGGCTTCCAACAGCCCAAAGCAGTGGGTCAGGCTGTTGTAAGCATTTGGATAGTTGGGGCTGGTGATCACTCCACTTTTACCTGTCTGTATTCCACCACAATCCGAAATGAGATTGGTAACCCTCCCAATAAAACAGAAGTGAAAAAAAAAGAACCTGTAAATCCAAAGTAAGTAGTAATCATAGTCATCAGATTTTGTGATTAAAAACATAAAAGGGGCCAGGCATGGTGGTTCATGCCTGTAATCCCAGCACTTTGGGAGGCAGAGGCAGGCAGATCACGATGTCAGCAGGTTGAGATCATCCTGGCTAACATGGTGAAACCCCATCTCTACTTAAAAAAACACAAAAAATTAGTCGGGCGTGGTGGCACACACCTGTAGTCCCAGCTATTTGGGAGGCTGAGCCAGGAGAATCACTTGAACCCAGGAGGCAGAGGTTGCAGTGAGTCGAGATTGCTCCATTGCACTCCAGCCTGGGTGACAGAGTGAGACTCAAAGAAAGAAAGAAAGAAAGAAAGAAAGAAAGAAAGAAAGAAGAGAAGAGAAAAGAAAAGAAAAGAAAAGAAAAGGAGAAAAACATAAAAGGCCAGGCTTGGTGGCTCACGCCTGTAATACCAACACTTTGGGAGGCTGAGGTGGGAGAATCACCTGAGGTCAGGAGTTCAAGACCAATCTGGCCAACATGACAAAACCCCAGCTCTACGAAAAATACAAAAATTAGCTGAGCATGGTGGCATGTGCCTGTAGTCTCAGGTACTCAGGAGGCTGAGGCAGGAGAATCACTTGAACTAGAAGGCAGAGGCTGTAGTGAGTCGAGACTGCGCCACTGCACTCTAGTCTGGGTGACAGAACAGGACTCCATCTCAAAAAAAAGTACACACACACACACATATATATATATATATATATATATAT
>NW_016810331.1:1653129-1675973 GCF_001698545.2 Rhinopithecus bieti
ATATATATATATATAAAATAAATGAAATTAAATAGAAGCAAAGTAAAATTGGGTAGAGGTTTAGGAATAACAAAATTACATATAGTATTAGCATTGAAAATTGAAAACAAATTCATTCTGAAGCATAATATGGTCTGATGTTCAACATAAATAATACTCCTCACTAAAACCTGACTCTTTTCTTTCAGTCTGATAAAAGAAAATCAACTGGCAAGATGGTTGAGTGAGTAGATAATCAATTTCACTCCTTCCTTCAACGAGCCAGTTGGTTATAACACAAAGTAATGTTAGATAAAACCATAACTAAAACATATTTTGATTCATAGTCAACTCAATGGAAAGAAAAGTAGCTCTCCAAGATCTAGAAGCAGTAAGTGTACTCAAACGGAGAGGTGTGAAACTGAAAGAGTGACAGTAGGAGAGGCTAAAGAATGCAGGTGTGGGTCCCAGGGTTGGGCTCCGAGGTTTTGGTGACCAGGCAGGAGGAGAAGATAGGGCTCTGGGTCTCCACAAAAAGAAGGACTGGAATTGAGACTTTTACATAAAGTTGGGAACCTAAACAAACTGCCATGCTAGTGAAAAGGACTAGAAAACCTCCCATAGTGAAGGTAAGCAATCAGGAGTAGGGATGGGTTTTCCAGCACAAACTCTGAATGTCGCATATGCAAATCCAATACAAAACTAGCAAATAATATCCATTATATGTATAAAACACACATCATGATGAAATAGGATTTGTCCCACAAATGCAAGGATGGTTTACCAAGAGAAAGAAATCTTTCATATAATTTGTCATATTAACTTATGAAAGGAGAAAAAGTTGGATCATCTCAATGGATGCAGAAAATCAATTGGTAAAATCTTACACCCATTGACACTTAAGAGCTTTTTCACACTAAGAATGGAAGAGACTTTATTTAACAAAAAATATTTATTAGAAACTTAAGAGCAACCAATATATTTAATAATAAAATGTCATAGACAGTCACATCCAGGTCAGAAACAAGATGCTATCATTCCTTGTGTTCCATATTCTGACGGTGGCCCTAGCTAGTGAAATGACACAAGAAAATCAAGTGAAGTAGTGTTGTTGAAAGAAAAAAGAACTAACATTTGCAGAAGACATGATTGTTTACGCAGAAAGACCAAAGGGAATCTATAGACAACATATTAAAACTAATAAGAGGATAACCAGATATTTGAACTAAAGATACATGTATGCAAATTATAAAATTTCTAGATATCAGTCACAACCAATTTAAAAATGCAATTTAGAAAATCTCATGGATAGTATCAACAAAACTAATAGCTACCTAGAAATAAGTCTAACAAAATATATAAGAAGTCTTTATGGGAAAAAATCATTAACCTTTATAAATAATTTTATCAAGATCTTAATTATAATTCTTACCTATAAAGGAATACTCTGCATGGAATCCAATGTGTTCTACACCTTCATTGGTGACAAAATGTCACCAATAAGAAAAAGTATAACCAATGGCAATATAGGCTTTGAAGGACCACAAAGTCTCCACATCAGGGGCCCATCAGCATCACCTGAACAAAATAATACACCAAGCGCCATTATTGATATAGCTTTTGAGAAATACATTCAATGAAATCGGTAAGAACAAATTTCAAGATATTCATTTATATACATTTAAATTCTGATTTAGTAGCAGACATTGCACAAAGTTTCTCTGTCTTTGTCAACTGCAAAAGAAAGTCCCTCCAACAGGGTAAAACAAACACAAAAAAACAAAGCAATTTTGGAATGAACCTCTCTCTATTGTGGGCGCCATTTTGTTCAAATTTATGTTTTCATAGTTATTTCAGCATATCTAAACAGAGATACAATGAATTAAAATAGCACTTTTGGACACACCTTTTGTAGGTTGCAAGAAATGTAACACCAAGAGTGATAAAATATATCCTCAAGATAAAGTGATCATTGCCTAAAATTTGCAAGATTTCTTCACTGTATTCAATTAACTAAAATGAACACAATATTTGGCACTCAGGCCAAGAGCTGTCAGATCTGAGCTGAATATTGTTTAAGAAGACTACGTTTCATGGATTTGCTGAACATCTACAGAGCACCAACAGAGCTCTCATTTACCTGCTTTCTCTTTATTCTGTCAGACAAACATCACTGACCTGCTGAATCAATGATATATAGTATTTTAACTGCCTCTAAACCTGAGCTAATAAAGAGAAGACTGCATTTAGCTGACTGAAATGTGAGATGAAGCTGTTCTGCTTAATATTACAAGCCTGTGGTTTTGAACCAGGTAGAGGGGTTGAAGGTTTATCAGAATTCCGTGGCAAACTTTCTCAAACCACAACTTCCCTCTCCCTCATAAGCCTTTTTTGACTCCTTGGCCTTTAAGGTGGGGGGACTCTCTCACTGAGGCCCTTGGTCTGTGAGCACAGGCTCTATCAAATTCTACTTTTTGAAATTTCTATAGCTCATGTTCTCAGGTAACTAGCATTGACTTCTCAGTTTCCCAAGGACTTCTCCACCAACTGATGAGGATGAGCTTCTGCTGCTTTCAGCCTCCTTTTCTTTCTTTCTCTTTGTTTCTTTCTTTCCTTCTTTCTTTCTCTCCTTCTTTCTTTCTTTCCTTCTTTCTTTCTTTCTCTTTCTTTCTTCTTTCTCTCTCTCTCTCTCTCTCTCTCTCTCTCTCTCTCTCTCTCTCTCTCTCTTTCAACACACGGACTCACTCTGTCGCCCAGGTTGGAGTGCAATGACGCGATCTTGGCTCACTGCAAGCTCCACCTCCAGGGTTCACACCATTCTCCTGCCTCAGCCTCCCAAATAACTGGGACTACAGGTGCCTGCCAGCATGTCCAGCTAATTTTTTGTCTTTTTAGTAGAGATGGGATTTCGTGTTAGCCAGGATAGTCTCTATTCCTGACCTTGTGATCCGCCGGCCTCGGTCTCCCAAAGTGTTGGGATTACAGGACGTGAGCCACTGCGCCAGGCCAAGAGCACACTTTTCATACAACTTGAAATACGTGTGTGTGTCTATGTATATAGATATGCACACGCATACTCATATACATATATGTATATAGACACATACATGCACACATATACATCATATGATAAATATGTATACATATATATATCATATGATGTACTATATACATCATATGATAAATATGTATACATATATATATATATCATATGATGTACTGTATTAGTTGGCATAATTTGAACTGGTAGAGCAAAGCCCATAGCAATGTGACATCACTATTCTTATAAGTGTTTTCAACTGTGGGTACCCTTTTGGTGAACTGGAAAGCAAAGATACAGTCAGACATAAAGGTTACATTTCTCTTTAATTATGTAAGATCCAGTGTTTTATTCCAATCTTCAGATAAAATATTTTCTCAAAAATGTTGCTATCACTTTAAATCTTAGGCCTGTGTCTATTTTTTAAAGAGATACTGTTCCTTCTGTAAAGTTATGGTTCTGATTTGAAGGGGCTGCCATGTTGGCACCAAATTATACATACTAGAACAAAAAACACCTCCCTACAGTTCAGTGAAGCATTTGAGCAAGAGCTCCAATGGCAGTTTCCAGATGCTTTTTGATGATGAGTGAGAATATTAAGCTCATAGTTGAAGGCAGCATACAATAATTCTCCATTCCCTGATTTTAGAAACCTATAAAGGAACATAAAGCTAGCTGCATAGTATAATTTACCCCCTCTGGTTAAAGCACTCTTCTGAGTTAACCAGCCTCCAAGAAGAATGGGAAGCTTTAGATGGGTTGGCAGGTGTCATGGTTAACACAGGGCAGTGGAGAGCAAGGCCTGCAGGAAGATGGACTAGAGGGTGGAGGGCAGGATGCTGGGATGAGTGAGGTGGAAGGAGGTGACTAAGATGGCACCAAAAGGAAATTCAGTCCACCCATGTAGAGATTTACCAACATGGTATGTTCACTATGTTGGTAAATCCCTACGTTATCAGGTCTGGGTTGTTAAATGCACTTATTCCTAAGCTAATTTATGAGACATGTATATTTATTTATTTATTTGTTTGTTTGTTTATTTATTTATTTGAGATGGAGTTTTGCTCTTGTCGTCCAGGCTGGAGTGCAGTGGTGTGATCTCTACTCGCTGCAACCTCCACCTCCCGGATTCAAGTGATTCTCCTGCCTCAGCCTCCTGAGTAGCTGGGATTACAGGCACCCGCCACCATGCCCAGCTAATTTTTTTGTATTTTTGGTAGAGACAGCGTTTCACCATGTTGGTCAGACTGGTCTTAAACTCCTGACCTCAGGTGATCCACCCTCCTTGGCCTCCCAAAGTGCTGGGATTACAGGTATGAGCCACTGGGCCCAGCTGAGACATACAGTTTAAATAGGAAGGAATAAAAACATTTTTGTGTATTCTCCTTCCCTAAAATCTACTGTGAAAGAGAAGAGAATAAAATATAACAAAATGGTTTCATAAATAAGTGGTTATTACTCCAACACCACAAACTATAATGAACATTAGCTGAATGCAGGGAAATTGGACCAAAATGAGGGAAGGCATTAGCAGTGAACACAGAGCTCCTCGGAATGCAAGCATGACACAGATTTTTCTGAGTCCTAAAAGCCCACTGAAATGAGCCATTGACTGAGTGAGAACATACTAAAAGAAGAGGGGCAGCACTGGGTATCCCCAGAGAAACCCTGCTAACAGCACACGGCAGAAGAGGAGCAGAAGGGGGAATCACGAACAGTGACCTTACTGTCTGAGAAGGAAGAGACAGGAACGAGGGAGGGGACATAGTGCTCACTCATCGGCACACTGAGAGCCTCTCTTTCACTGCCATCCCAAAGTGGGGAATGACTCAAAAGTGACAGGGCTGTTGCTTAAGCCAGTAAGCAGTTCAAATGAGAACTGGGTCTGACACACAGATAATTCACATATCATGGGAGCAAGGAACATGAATGAAATACAGCTCTATGCAATGATGGGGATCAATCTCAAGAAGTAATATTGAGTGAAAGTAGCCAGAATGCATACTGAATGATTTTATTCATGTAGAATTCCAAAACAGTAAAACTAAATAATATTAGAAGTGGAAGAAGTAGCTAGCTACCTTTGGGTAGAGAGGAAGGCCTGCCTGATGACTGAAAGGAGACCAGAGGGGACTCTGAAATTCTAGTGGTCTTCTATTTCTTGACCTGAGTAGTTGTCATGAGTTTTTGCATGTTGATCATTCACTGAGCTATAAGCTTATGTTATATGTGCTTTTCTGTACATGTACAATGCTTTAATAAATATAGTAGAGATGGGGGAAGAGAGAGAATATGAATAACTGAGAATAAATAATCCTATGTACAACCTGGTAGAAAAAGCAAGTCATTAGTAAGTGGAAAACTCAAGTTAGCCCCCGGTGTCACATTAGGGAAATTCAATGCCCAAAGACAATACCTAAAATGTTCTAGGAAGAGAAAAGGTGACTTGAGATTTTTATACCCAGACAAATTATCTATTAAATGATAAAGGAACAGACATTCTCAAGTGTTAGGGTCTGAATGTTTCTGTTCCCTCTAAAATTAATGTTCAAACTTAATTATCAATGAAAGCATCTTGAGAGGTGGGGCCTTCAGGAGGTGATTAAGTCATGACGTTTATAAACGCACCTAAACTCTTGTGAATGGGATTAGGTGCTCTTATAAAAGGGCTTAATATGGGAAGTTCATCCCTCTTGCCATTCTACCTTCTGTCATGGGAGGACACAGCATTTCTCTTCTCCAGAGGATGCAGTGTCACCAGTTGGAATGCAGCCCTTGCCAGATAATTGAACCTGTTGGCTCCTTGATCTTAGACATCCCAGCCCCCAGAATGGTAAGAAATAAAGTTCTATTATTGATAAATTACCCAGTCTCTAGTATTTTGTTACAGCAGCACAAAATGGACTAAGACATCAAGTATGCAGGAACACAGGACATATAACAACATAAACCCTACTTGAAAAAAAATCTTTGGCAATTAAATCTAGCCAAATAAGCAACAAATCAAAAAACTATCAAAACTATTTTGAAAGCTACAGTTTAAAAATACAGTTACAATGTACAAAACATACATAGGATGTAGATACATATGCATGTATATATGTATATATGTATAAAACTTCTCAATATTGTCAATAATTGTTATTTTTACTTTAGAGTAATATTTTAGGAAGTAATAGCTTAATATTCTTGGGCTCACATAGTAAAAGTTCAGTAATTACTTCCTGTGATTTTCCTTTCTTAGATTCAAATTTACGTTTAAAAATATTATGTTTCTTCATTTGTCAAAATAATTACCTTTCTACTTCTTGATCCACCCTTCTGTTTATGTTAGGGATGTATCTTGAATGACGGTCACCAAAGCATACTTCTGGTTATTTCAAGATGGTGGGAATTTGAGTGAAATGTTTTTAGCTTTCTGAATATTTCAGTTGGTTGAAAAAAATGAATATAAATTATTTTTATGATAGCAATACCATCTTTTTTCTCATATTGAATTAGTTACCAAAAAAAATGGCCCAGGTGCCTTCTGCCCATCACCCTCCTACCCTACCTCCCCTCCCAAAATTTGTAATATTTAATGTACCAAAAAAAATGGGCCTCTTTATTTACTATCTGTAGCCACCGGATGAAGTGCGAAAGTAGGTTCAAGGAACAAAACAAAATACACCATGCAGAAGGCCATTGCGTGTGGTTTGACTGTTTTATAAACAAGATGACAGATTCAGATGACTAAACTTGTTTTCTCATTATCAAAAGCAACACTCTGAATTCCAGAACATTTGCTTTGACAACTTACCTGGAGCTAATGAGGGAAGAGTTTCAAGGAACTAATTAATGTGCATTCCTCACAAGACAGGCTGCCAGTTGGTGGTTTTTGCCAAGATGCCTACCATAAGGGAACAGGATGTGGCCTCCCATCTTACCTATAGTGACAGTAGTTGTTGACTTCAGAGTGGACTCACCTGAGCGGAAAGAGTGACACTGTTCTGCCCAGCTGCATCTTTTGTTATAATTTCACAGAGTAGATAACTTGATTGGAGGCAAATGGCTACAAATCCTCCCAAAGCACTCAATTCAACTTTTATATGAAACTTAAAAACAAGCATTCTACCTATTCTGAGATAAATACATGTTTCTGGCAAATTCACAATTACAATGAAGGCCAATTAAAGTTCAAACAGAAGCTGGCAGGAATTTCATTTTCCTCAGAAAGAGCAGAAGGCTGTTCAATTGTGGACTGCCACTATTAATATGCAACTATTACTGATCATGTGAAGTACTGACAGGGCTGGAATTTCAAAGTCTGTGTCTCTAAAAATATATAAAATGTACAACTTGGGCCACTGTTTTTGGCACAAGTTCCGGGAGACTCTTAGGGAGAACATTTCATATTTTTCACTCTGGATCCATATTGTGAACCAGGCCCTGAAATTTCCAGTGATGACATGAGTAAACATTGACAGTAAAGTGATAAAATAAGAAGATTTTTAAAACAGCATTCAAGACACCATTAGCTGAACAGCATTGTGCTAATGACTTCTACTTTTAGATGATGAGTCGTGCTATTTAGACAATCAAATTTCACTGCAGACAGCCTTCAGGAACAGGTAGCAAAGCAACCATACTGCTGCCAGGCTTTGGGTAGCTGTGGAGGACTAGAGGAGGGAGAACACATGGATGAAGATCCAAAACACCACCACAAATGTAAAAAAATTATCCGCAGATAAACTAAAAACTGGACTTCATTCAACATCCATCTGGCATCTTAGAGATAGAAAGAAATCACTTAGGGCTCCCTGTCTTCAACAAATTTTATCTTTCAAAACTGCAAGTAAGGCAGATTCCGATCCTCTGAATGAGACTATTTGCAAGAGATTTGGGTGGCTGACATTTTAATGAATTTTCTGGACATGACATATTTGGTTGATTACTTGGGTATAAAATAATGAACGAGTGGCCCCTGTCACTTACTCCAGTTAGAACAGCTAAAAGCATGCCATTGCTGCTGTCAAAATATGTCATAAAAGACTCATATTTCAAAATAGTTTGGTGTCAAAAGCTATTAGTCATAATATCAATATATAGAATGAGGGAGGAGAGCAATATAAACTTCATTTCTCCCCAATATGAAGAATAAAAATCAGTCGCATATATACCTACACCCTTCATCATACCTAGACCCAAATCCCAGTGGAATCAGGATCAGGAAGTGAGGCAGAACCCTGCAGACCAGCCAACTCATCCAGAAGATGAGAGGTGGGCCCATCATGAAGCGGGGGAAAAATATCATTTTCACAAATGCAAAGGAACTGTGAGGTTCATAGGTGTGTTACTATGTGTGGGAGGCTGGGTGATGGCTGCCCAGATAGATTTCTATCCCAATCCCTGGAACATGTGCTTGTGAGCTTATGAGGCAAAAGGGACTTTGCCGAAGTGGTTAAGTGAAGGATCTTGAGTTGGGGAGGTTACCTGGGTGGGCCTGATAGAATTACAGTGGTGCTTGTAAGAGGGATGGGAGAAGAATCGGAGTGAGAGGAGAGTGCAATGAGCTGACAGAAGCAGAGAATGATGTGGTGGGTTCCAAGGATGGAGGAAGGGAGTCTAAGCCAAGGAAGGCAGATAATCACTAGAGGCTGAGAAAGGCAAGGAAGCATTCTCCCCTAGAGGTTCCTGAAGGAACTGACTTAGGTGACATGTGGAGTCTAATTCAATGAAATAGATCTCGGACTTCCGCCCTCCAGAAGTGCAAGAGAATGAATTGGTGTGTTTTCAGCCACTAAGTTTGTGCTCATTGTTTATGGTAGCAATAGGAAACTAAGGCATTATGCAAACATATGCCGTGTACTTATCTCCATTAGCACTTTCAGCTATTCTGCAACTTAGACATATTTCTAAGCCTCAAAATACTATTCATAAAGCATCTATGAAAGCTTTTGCCTCTTGTTATACAAAGTGAGAGTAGAATAATCTACTTTTGTCTTGGCACAGAAATTTTGCAATTAAATGCCACACACTTTAATTCTTACAGAAGGCTATGAAACATTATTAATGATGCTGCAAAAACAAAAATACACTTCCATCTCAAACCCACAAAATGAGCACTCTGTGATTACACTTCTATTCACCTCCCTGTGTGTACCATGCTATTGGTTTTCTTCTGAGTGTGGTAGGAAGTTTCAGTGAAAAAGAAAGAAAAATTAGCAGATAAGCCCAAGTACCTGGCCACTCAGGCTGAGAATGGAGTGGTAGGGGAAACTGAAGGCTAGATGATCAAGGAAGGCTAATTATAGGCTAGATGGCCAAGGAAGGCCAAAGATACTATCACCTTCAGAAGGCTCTGCACTAGGATTCAGACGAGTTAGGGGTTTTTCTTTATTGTGGCATTGATTTCACTGTTTATGTCAAAGATTATTTGTAGAAACAGCTGTAATAATCCCACCCTGTCTCCCTTATACTTTCCACGTCCTTGGTGTTTCCTTGCATACTGGCTCTTGGCTTAATCATGTGAATTGCTTTGATCAATAGAGGGGGCGTTAGCAAATGTGAATGAAACAGACTTGGAAGTGCTTGTGTACCTGGGCTTGTCTCTTAGTCCATTTTTGTGTTGCTATAAAGGAATACCTGAGGCCGGGTAATTTATAAAGAAAAGTGGTTTATTTGGTTCATGGTTCCACAGGCTGCACAAGAAGCATGGCACCAGCATCTGCTTCTCATGAGGGCTTCAGGAAGCTTCCGCTCAAGGCAGAAGGGGAAGGGGAGCAGGTGTGTACAGATGACATGGAGAGGATGGAGGGATAGAGGGAAGGGAGGTGCCAGGTTCTTTTTAACAATCAGCTCTCCTGGGGACTCATAAAGCAAGAACTCACTCATTACCATGAAGACACACAAAGCCACTCAAGAGGGATCCGCCCCAATGACCCAAACACCTCCCACCTGTAGGGAAAAGAGAGATCAGACTGTTACTGTGTCTATGCAGAAAAGGAAGACATAAGAAACTTCATTTTGACTTGTACCCTGAACAATTATTTTGTCCTGAGATGCTGTCAATCTGTAACTTTGCCCCAAACTTGAGCTTATAAAAACGTGTGTTGTATGGAATCAAGGTTTAAGGGATCTAGGGCTGTGCAGGATGTGCCTTATTAACAAAATATTTACAGGTAGTATGCTTGGTAAAAGTCATCACTATGCTCCAGTCTCAATAAACCAGGGGCACAATGCACTGCGGAAAGCCGCAGGGACCTCTGCCCTGGAAAGTCGGGTATTGTCCAAGGTTTCTCCCCATGTGACAGTCTGAAATATGGCCTCGTGGGATGGGAAAGACCTGACCATCCCCCAGCCCGACACCCTTAAAGGGTCTGTGCTGAAGTGGATTAGTAAAAGAGGAAGGCCTCTTGCAAATGAGGTAAGAGGATGGCCTCTGTCTCCTGCCTGCCCCTGGGAACTGAATGTCTCGGTATAAAACCCGATTGTGCATTTGTTCTATTCTGAGATAGGAGAAAAAGCACCCTGTGGCGGGAGGCGAGACATGTTGGCAGCAATGCTGCTTTGTTATTCTTTACCCACTGAGATGTTTGGGTGAACAGAAGCAAAAATCTGGCTTACGTGCACATCCAGGGATAGTACCTCCCCTTGAACTTATTTGTGACACAGATTCCTTTGCTCACATGTTTTCTTGCTGACCTTCTCCCTAGTTTCACCCTGCTCTCCTATTGCATTCCTCTTGCTGAGATAGTGAAAATAGTAATCAATAAAAACTGAGGGAACTCAGAGACTGGTGCTGGTGCGGGTCCTCCGTATGCTGAGCACTGGTTCCCTGGGCCCACTTTTCTTTCTTTATACTTTGTCTCTGTGTCTTATTTCTTTTCTCAGTCTCTCGTCCCACCTGACAAAAATTACCCGCAGGTGTAGAGGGGCTGGTGCCCTTCACCACCAGGCCCTACTTCCAACACTGAGGATCAAATTTCAACATGAAATTTGGAGGGGAACAAACATCTAAACTATATCAACTTGCACCTCATGCATGTGAGCTGTACTTCGTGCTATCCCTGGAAGAGAACACCGTGTGAGCAAACCCAAGCTAGCATGTCAGAAGTCGTGAGAAGCCACCCGGAAGAAAACTGCAGTGCCTTGGTCAATGGTCTGCCAGCCACCACACATGTGAGTGAGACCATCCTAAGTTACCCTATTAGCCAACCCCCAACTGACCCCAAATTCATGAGAGAGCCCAGTAAATATCAGCTTAGACATTTCTGACAAAATTGTAAGATGGTTTTGTTTTAATCCACTAGGTTTGGAGGTATTTTGTTGTGTGGCAAAAGGTTACTTGATATAATCTATAAAGCTAACACCAACACACTGGAGAAATTATGAAAAATAAAAAACAAGTAGAAAAATAAAATCACCGAGAATTCCAACATACAGAGATATTAACCAATAACTTTTTCTTTTATTTATGCAACTATGTGAACATTCTCTGTAACTGGAATCATGATGTAAAGCAATCTTTTTTTATTTTTATATACATATTTTTTCAGTGAGACTGAGTCTCACTCTGTCGCCCAGACTGGAGTGCAGTGGTGCAATCTCGGCTCACTGCAACCTCCATCTCCTGGGTTCAAGCAATTCTTATGCCTCAGTCTCCCAAGTAGCTGGGATTATAGGCACCCACCACCACACCCAGCTAATTTTTGTATTTTTAATAGAGATGAGGTTTCACCATGGTGGCCAGGCTGGTCTCGATTTCCTGACCTCAGGTGAGCCGCCCATCTCAGCCTCCCAAAGTGCTGTGATTACAGGTGTGAGCCATGGCACCCAACCTTGTAAATGCAATCTTATAATGTGCTATTGAAAGTATTCTCATGTCATTTTATGTTCCATCATCTACTAGTTAATTTAACCATTCTTATGTCAAGGTGGCTTCAAAGCCTCTACTGTTAAAAATACTGCTTCAAAAAACATATTTATACTTTTTCTGAGCTCCTAATTATTTCTTGATGATAGAATTCCAAGGGAGCTTACTGTAACAAAATGTTGGAAGCTTTTACAGTGCCTGGAGTATACTCCAAAAATGGGTCTAGAATCAACACACTAATTTACATCCAACAGCAATGCTTGAAAATGTCTATTTCACCAAATCTTTACTGTCGCTTTGTATTATTATTTTCTAAAATCTTTGTTAATTGATATACTAAAAAATGGTAACTTGTTTTAATCTGCGTGTCATCGATTGCTACTAAGGCTGACCAGTTTTTTATATGCTTGGTCATTGATCTTCTCTTGTGAAATATCTGTTCTTGCTCATTTTTTTCTACTGAGGTATAAAAAGTAGCTTTCTGCCATTGATCTCCAACACTTTTGAGAGTGGCTAAGATAAGCTGATATTGTAGGGACAGGGCAGCGATATTTAATCCCAGTTCCCATGGTCAAGTATATACATTTCTTCCTAGAGAGAATCCATGACTTTCATTGACTTCCTTAAGGGGTCGATGGACTTATAAACTCTGAGAATCAACTGGGCTAAATGGGAAAGTACAGTATCAGTAGGTTCCACCAAAGTGATGCCTCAGTATTATCCAACTAGTCACAGAATACCTAACCAAATGAAAGGCAGAAGTTCTGATGAGTGCTCATGGAGAGCACGCGAAGGGACAGGGACCATAGCCTAAGAACAGTTTAAATTTATATTTAAATCATGAAATGTAATATATACCACTGCTTTCCTTTTCCTTTTTTCTTACTATTGTTGATTCTGCTACGTGTCAGCTAAAGTCTTACCTCTATGTGCTGTATGCTGAATATTTATGACCCCTCCAAATCCATATGTTAAAGCCCTAAGTGCTAATGTGATGGTATTTGGAAGTAGGGCCCTTGGAAGAGAATTAGGTCATGAGGGTGGAGTCCTTATGAACAGGTTAGTGCTCTCACAAGAACAGATATAAGAAAAATGATCTCTCTGCCATGTGATGATCCAGAAAGAATGTGTCACCTGGGACCAGAACGAGAGCCCTAGGCAATTAGCCAGCACATTGATCTTGGGTTTCCCAGCTCCCAGAACCATGAGAGATAAACTTCTGCTATCTAAGTCACTCAGTCAAAGGTATTTTTGTCAGAGCAGCCCAAGCTGACTAAGACACTGCTGAAGCTTTTTTAGATTATCTCAAGCCATGATGATTTGCAGTGACACTTGGTGTCCCAATTTAACAGGTTAAGTATTCTTCAGGTTTCACTAGGTTAGTAGCTCAGTTAGGAACAGACCTGGGTCATACCTTTTGTGCCTTTCAGAAAGGCTTACAAAGATATTAGATAAGAATTTAATAAATATTTCATAGATTCCTAACCACTTCTGCAGAAGTGGTTAAAAGCAGTTGGTTAACTTCCAAGGTTAAAAGCATGGATGGAGTTTGATAGATATAAAGTCTACCTGCATGGCTTTGACAGGTTACTCTAAGCTTCAGGTTCCTCATCTGTAAAATGGGAAAAAAGGAACTCCACCTCATAGAAATATCTTATTTAAGAATACCTATCTTAGGGGAGACAAGCACTCATAAATGGACTATTGGAATCATCAACCATCATCATTACTAGGGAAATATTTTCACCTACATTCATTTCTAAAAACTGATCAATTTAATGCACTGAAATGCAAAGTTATATACATCTTATCAAAACAGAAAACCTAGCCAGGCACAGTGGCTCATGCCTGTAATCTCAGCACTTTGGGAGGCCAAGGCGGGCGGACCACCTGAGATCAGGAATTCGATACCAGCCTGGCCAACATGGTGAAACCCCATCTCTACTAAAATTAAAAAAAAAAAGAGCCAAGCATGGTGGTGAGCACCTGTAATCCCAGCTGCTTGGGAGGCTGAGGCAGGGAAATTGCCTGAACCCAGGAGGCGGAGGTTGCAGGGAGTTGAGATCATGCCACTGCACTCCAGCCTGGATGACAGAGCGATCTGTCAAAAACAAAACAAACAAACAAACAAAAATCAAAAATACAGAAAATACAATGGTCTTCAAAGTAGTGTTTGCTACTGTTCAAGTAGTGATCAGTGAAAACTCTCATAGTCCGAAGAAACAGAAAGTTGTGATAAATTAGGGTGCAAAGAACTGTTATGAAGGCTATAACACAGACCTAAAAATTTTTGTGAAAAAAGTAGGTGAACAGCTAAAGTAAAAAAACATATATATACTGAGCATGCAGAAGTTCTAGAATATCTATTAAAAGTTAGAATGAGCTTAAATGAGAAGAACAAGTTTGATCTTTTTGGTCACTGTCCTAGGAACACAGCAAATTGGAAAATAACAGTCTCCAAGATGTTATAAAGTTGGGTAATTCATTTTTCTGCATTCTTTTATAGCAAATTACAGCTGGCAAAGTCTTTTAGATAGCGATTGCTTTCAATTCGGTCAACCAAAA
The DNA here is from genome assembly GCF_001698545.2 of Rhinopithecus bieti. Classification (NCBI taxonomy): domain Eukaryota; kingdom Metazoa; phylum Chordata; class Mammalia; order Primates; family Cercopithecidae; genus Rhinopithecus; species Rhinopithecus bieti. The sequence continues at coordinate 1,667,568 of NW_016810331.1, forward strand.
TGACCAAACAACGAACCCTTAACACTAACCATTGATCTTGCTAATTGTGTCTGCCACTATATCAGCTTCTTTTGTTCCCAGTCAGCCCTCTTCCAACACTATTCCAATTGCTAAATGGTAAGAACACACAAAGTGACAGATTTAGTGTTTCACTGGCAATTTATATAACTGATTGCAACACTGTTGTAGTGAATCATGACTTATTTGTCTCACACTGCAGCACATAACCTTTTAAATGCAAGGGGGAAAAAGCCAACACCTCTTTAAAGTTTAATGTGTGACCATCTACCACTACATCCTATGAACTAGATCTGAAAGAGAGCAGATTAAATGAGTGATGTATTGCTTTTCCCTTTTAATACCTATAACTTCCTGCACAACCCATTCATGCATACTGTGCTTACATACTCTTTACTTGCATGTGATTCAGAGGGAAATCTGGTAGATTTCCCCCATACCAGTCAGCAGATGGAACATAGAATAAAGGGTTACAATGATGAATATTTGGGGTGGGAATTCTGTACTAAAGGGCACATGGGTGGATTTGGGGGCATCTTAAAACTCCCCAAATTATATGTAAAATTTCATATGTGAAAATATATATTTGAGGGGGTTATCTCCATAGGTTTCACTGGTTTCTCAAAGATTCTTGAAAAGATTAATAACGCCTTAAGGAAACTTGACTTATTGTTGCAATAATGAAAAAGAATGATGACTTGAATAAGCAGGTGAACAATGAAACAACATCACGGGATATCAAGTTTTACACCAAGGCTTAGAAGCAAAAAGTAAGAAATGTGAGAAATGGTTGGTTATGGGCTGAATTCCATCCTAACCCTCAATATCTTGGAGTGTGACCATATTTGGAAATGGGGACTTTACAGAGATGATGTAGTTAAAATGAGGTCATATGAGTGGACCCTAATTCAATATGACTGGTGTCCTTATAAGAAGGGCAAATCTGAACACAGACAGGTACTGAAGGAAGACATGGTGAAGATACAGAAAGAAAAGGGCCACCCACAAGCCAAGGAGAGAAGTCTGAAAAGATCGTTCCCTTAAATCCTCAGAGGAAACCAGTTCTGTTATTTTGACATTGGACTTCTAATCCCCACAAATGAAAAAAAAAATAACTTATGTTGTTTAAGCCACTCAGTCTGTGGCACTTTGTTATGGCAGTCCCAGCAAACTAATACAGTTAGTCTCAGCTATAACAGTGCATTAACAAGTTAAAAAGCAATAAGGACGAAGAAATTCTTCTAGCAGTTAAAAACTTCATAATACCAAGAATAAAGATGAAAATGGTCTTAAAGAACCTGTGTACATAACATGAAGTCTGATAAGCATCCTAATACTGCTATGTCTGCTATGAACTCCAGCCAGTGAAAGCAAAGTTGAGAGGAAAGCCCTGAGCAAAAATAACCTCTGGAGGTTGTGTAAATGCGTAAGAAAAGACAGAAAATAATAATTATATTATACCTTTCCACATTGGCAATTATCAAAAATTAATCCAGACTTTTGCTTCTGACATTCTGAAGTAACTGGACAAAATGCGAAGTAGAAATGCTTCTAGATATTGGGCAACGTATTAGTCCATTCTCATGCTGCTAATAAAGACATACCTGAGACTGGGTAATTTATAAAGGAAAGAGGTTTAATTGACTCACAGGTGAGCATGGTGGGGAGGCCTCAGGAAATTTACTAACATGGCAGAGGGGAAGCAAACATGTCCTTTGTCACATAGTGGCAGCAAGAAGACGTGCTGAGCAAAAGCGGGAAAAGCCCTTTATAAAACCATCAGAGCTTGTGAGAACTCACTATCACAAGAACAGCAGCATGGGGTAACAGTCCCCATGATTCAATTGTCTCCCACTGGGTCCTTCCCACATGTAGAGATTATGGAGACTACAATTCAAGATGAGATTTGGGTGGGGACACAGCCAAACCATGTCAGGCAACAAGCAGCACAGGACTATGACGTGTGAGGGAAGGGAAATGAGTAAAGAAAACTCCACATTCACTCTGGTTTCCTCTGAGAAGCATTTCCAGACAGCTGAGCAGGAGTGAATCAAACAATATAGTGGCAATGCTGAGTTGAAAGGACAGAAATCAGAATTTGAGGCTACTGAAGGAGCTGGAATGTGTGGGGTAAGATAGCAGGAAAGAAGGAGCTATAAGGAAAAAGAGGCCCAAAGAACTGCACAGGTGTTCCCATGAATCTTTGCCCACATAATAAGTGCAATGTTCAGGACGAGACTCCCCAAGGCTGGGAAATAAAAAACAAAAACTAACAGGGAAAGACCAACTACAAGGAAGATATCAGCTTAACAATTATTGGAGTTTTCACAGGCCTAGAAAACATACACTCTGATGAGCCAGAGAGTAGAGATGTTACTAAGCACCCTGGTCATGAGGTAGTAATCCCAGAAGTCTTAAGAATAAGGTTAATCTAGTCCAGGAGTAAAGACTAGACTGCACCAACTATAACAGGCATTAAAAACAAGTCTTGAAAGAATCAAGCTAATCACAAATTAACGACCTGCTAGAATGAAACTCAACAGACCATAAAGAAAAACAAAAAAAAATCATACAACCAAAAATTTACTATTCTTAATGTCTACAATACAGTAAAACCAAAACCAAAAAACAAAACAAAACAAAAACACAAAAAACTAGACATGCAGACTAAGAGGAAAAAAGTCGTTTACAAACAAAAGAAAATTAGTCAATGCAAACACAATAAGAAATTGCATTACCAGATAAAAATGTTAAAACAGCAATTTAAAATATGTGCAAAGATTTAAAGAAAAACATGAACATAATAAGGATATAAATAGTATCTATTAATAGAGAAATGGAGTTATAAAAAGAGCTATATGGATACACTTGGAAGTGAAAAATGCAACATCTGAAACAATAAATTTTACCGAATATGCTTATGAAGAGATTAGACACTACAGAAAAAAAAATCACTGAACTTAAAGACAGGGCAAAAGAAACGATCCAAACTGAAGCTGAAAGGCAGATGGGAGGAAGATGCTGAAAAGAAACAAAACAAGATAAAAAGTTTTGTATACGTGACCTGTGGAAGATATCAAGTGATCTAACATAAGAGTAATGTGAGTTGTAGGAGAGTAGAGAGAGATGGGAAATAAGTCAATCAATCAACGAAAAAAAAAAAGGCTGAAAAATTACCAACCTACCAACCAATCAATTAATAAAAAAGGCTGAAAATTTACCAAATTTTATGAACACTATAAACCCATATATCAAACAAGCTCCATAAAACTGTCAAAGAGAAATAAAGAACATGTTACATATGAAACTGCTAAAATCCAATGATAGAGAGAAAATTTTAAAAGAGGCCACAGAAAAATAGACACAGAGAATCATGTAAGAATGACACTAAAACAATGCAAGCCAGAAACAAGAAAACACCCTTGAAGAAAGGTAGAAGCGAAAAAAATTAAAAACCTGTCAACCTAAAATTTCATATCCTGAAAAAAAATTCCTCCAAAACTGAAAGTAAAATAAAATATTTCAGATAAACAAAAGCTAATTAATGATTGAAAAGAACTGTACTACAATAAATAAAAAAGAAAAAAATATTCAGGATAAAGGTAAATGATACCAGATGGAAGCACCTATCTACATCAAGGAAAGAAGAGTGTCAGAAATGATAAATATGGAAGTGGCAGTCAATGTTAAAGACTTTTTCCTCCTCTCTAAAGTTATTTAAGATAACTAACTTAAGGAAAAAAAAATATTGTTGGGGGTTATAACATATTAACCAATTTGACCTAACATTTGTGGAACACTGGTGGGGCACATAAAATTTTTAAGTGTGCATGTAAAATTCACCAACTGGAGAATATGCAGGGCCATAAAACAAGCCAAAAAATTGTGAGGGATTAGAATTATATAGATTATGAATTTTTATCAGGACATAATTTAAATTAGAAATCAGTAACAAAATATTTCAGACATCTCCAAATACTTGAAAACAAATTCTCAATTTCTAAATAACCTGCCAAAGGTCTTACAAAAGAAAATATTTTAAATTGAATGAAATGAAGTTACAGAATGTGTGAGATGCTGCTGAAACAATAGAAAAAAAAATTTATAACTTGAAATGCTTATATTAAAAAAGAATAAAAACTGAAAATCAATCACATAAGCTTTCACCTAAACAAGCTAGAAAAATCAGAGCCAGCTGCACTCAGAATGAGAAGAAGAAAAGTAAGTCGCTGAAATACAAAACAAAGAATAAAATAACTCAAACTACAACTGGCTCTTTGGACCAATAAATCAAAGGGGGGAAAAATGGAAAACACAAATTAACAGTAGTGCAAATAAAAATGGGGACAACACAGACTAACTCGGAAGAAATGTACTTAAACAAAATTTTATTGTATTTTAAGTTCTGGGATACATGTGCAGAACGTGCAGGTTTGTTTCATACATATACGTGTACCATGGTGGTTTGCTGCACCTATCAACCTGGCATCTAGGTTTTAAGCTCCACATGCTTTAGGTATTTGTCCTAATGCCCTCCCTCTCCTTGCTCCCGGCCCTGTGATGGACCCCAGTGTGTGATGTTCCCCTCCTTGTGTCCATGTGTTCTCATCGTTCAACTCCCACTTATGAGTGAGAACATGTGGTGTTTGGTTTTCCGTTCCTGTGTTAGGCTGCTGAGAATGATGGGTTACAGCTTCATCCATGTCCCTGCAAAGGACATGAACTCATTCTTTTTTATGGTTGCGTAGTATTCCATGGTGTGTATGTGCCACATTTTCTTTATCCAGTCTATCACTGATGGGCATTTGAGTTAGTTCCAAGTCCAAAGTCTTTGCTATTGGTAAAATAAGCCTGCCCAATAAAACATACTGTACATGGTGTCTGTTATAGTAAAAAAAATGATTTACAATTCCTTTTGGGGGGTTATATACCCAGTAAATGGGGAAATTGCTGGGTCCAAATGGTAGTTTCGGGTTTTCTAGAATCCTTGGAGGAATCACCCACACTGGTCCTGCCCACAATGGGTTTTGAAAAAAAAAAAAAATAATTTATACTCCCCAGGCACATGTAAAAGCGTTCCTCTTTCTCCTACATTTCTTCCCAGCAATCGTTGGTTTCCTTGAATTTTTAATATTCTTCCATTCTAACTGGTGGTGAGATGGGTATATCATTTGTGGTTTGGAATTTAAGGAATGTACCTTTTTTTTTTTTTTTTTTTTTTTGAGATGGAGTTTTCACCTCTTGCCCAGGCTGGAATTCAATGGCATGATCTTGGCTCACTGCAACCTCCAACTTCCGGGTTCAAGCAACTCTTCTGCCTCAGCCTCCTGAGTAGCTGGGATTACAGGCATGCAACACCATGCCCGGCTAATTTTGTATTTTTAGTAGAGATGGGATTTCTCCGTGTTGGTCAGGCTAGTCTTGAACTCCTGACCTCAGGTGATCTGCCCATCTTGGCCTCCCAAAATGCTGGGATTGTAGGTGTGAGCCACCACGCCCGGCCAAATGTATGTTTTTAAGACATGAGCATTACCAAAAGACATGAGAGGAAACAGAAAATCTGAAAAGCCTCATATCAAAAAACTGAATTCATAATTCAAAACTTTCCCACAAAGAAAACTCAAGACCCAGATGGCGTCAATAATGAATTCTTTTAAACATTCAAAGAAGAAAAATTATCAATTTTTGCTCATTTTGTGAGACTCGATATTCCTGAAACAAAAACTATACAAAGATACTATAAGACAAGAAGAAAACTACGGACTAATATCTCTCATAAACAAAGTGGAAAAATTGTAAGTAAGATAATAGCAAATGAAATCCAGAAATATATGAAAAGGAAGATATAAAAAATAAAAGCCACATGGATGTAGAGAAGGCATTTGACAAAATTCAACATTTCATGATAAATCACTCTGCAAACAAAAAATAGAAGGGCATTTCTAAAACCTGACAAGGGTTATACAAAAAAATCTTACAGATAACACAATATTCTATGGTGAAAGATTGGCTGCTTTCCCCTTAACATTAGAAATAAAACAAGGATGTCTGCTCTTGCCACCTTTTTTCTACATTGTAGCAGAGGTTGCAGCCAAAGTAATTAGCCAAGAAAATAAAATAAAAGGCATCCAGATTAAAAAGGAGGAGGTAAAATAGCTCTTATAAAGAGAAAATTGTAAGGAATCCAATAAAAAGAAATTAAAATAACTGAATTCATAAGGTTGCAAAATACAAGATCAATACAAATATCCACTGTATTCCTACATACCAGCAACAAACAACCCAAAAGTAAAATTAAGAAAATAATTTCATTTATAATAGCATCAAAAATAATAAAATTCTTAGGAAGAAATTTAGCAAAAGTATACAACAAACTCTGAAATCCACAAAACATTATGGAGAGAAATCGAAGGTCTAAATAAATGGAAAAAACATTCCATGTTCATGGATCTGAAGACTTCATATCATTGAGATTATGATAATCCCCAAAATAATCTACAAACTCAGTACAATTTCTACCACAATACAAGTTGGCTTCTTTGTATAAATTAACAAGCTGATTCTAAAATTCATATGGAAACTCACAGTCCTCAAAATAGCTAAAACAATCTTGAGAAAGAATAACAAAATTGAAACTAACATGCCCCAATTTAAAAACTTACTACAAAGCAACAGTACTAAAGATAGTGTGGTACTGGCATAAGGATAGACATATAAATAAATGAAATAGCATTGAGAGTACAAAAATAAAACTATATATCTGCTGTCAATTGGTTGTTGACAAGGGTGCCAAGACCATTTGATAAAAAGAGAACAGTCTTTCCTACACATGATGCTAGAACAACAGGACAGCCACATGCAAAAGAATAAAACTGAATCTTTATGTCGCATCACATACAAAAATTAACTCAAAATGGATCAAATATATAAATATAAGAGCCAAACTATTAAACCCTTAGGGCTAGGAGAGATTGAGGAATTGGGGTGAGAAAGAAAAGGGTATGGCATTTCATTTTGAGGTAATGAACGATGTTCTAAAGTTGTGATGGTTTTACAACTCTGAACATACTAAAAAACACTGAATTGTACACTTAGAGTGTATGAATTGTGTGTTATGAGCTCCAAAAATTTCAGGTGAAAATTCCAAGGAGAGAGCAAAGATCATGAAGAAGTGAAAGGAGGGTACTGACAGCGGCTCATGAGTGAGTGAGGGGGATAAGTAGCATGGAAACCATGGGTGCCAGATGGGTCTTAAATATTCCTAGGGAATATTAAAGAGCTCTAATTGACAGACATACAATCCAGTCTGTAACTTTCTAAGCCTAGACTACAGGGTGAAGCATGGATTGTAAAGGGAAGATAGGAAGCAGGAAACCAGTTGCGAGGTTATTCTAGCAACCCAGTATATACCCAGTAATGGGATTGCTGGGTCAAATGGTATTTCTGGTTCCTGTGTTCTGTTCTGTGTTCTGTGTCTGGTTCTGTTCCTGTGTCCAGGTGAGAGATAAGGGTGGCTTAAACAAAGGTCTTGGGGAAGCTTACATTCTAATAGCCATTTTGTAATTTTTAACTATTTGTTTAGCCGTTCCTTTCTTTCAAAGATTTTCTTCATGAAGGTAAGGGTTATGTATGTTTCAATTAACCAGTGCTCTCCAAACTCGACTGATTGCGGAAATATAACATATATCGGGTTGGAAGTCAGAATGGTGTGGTAAGATGGATTCGATAGGGACTGTCCAAGGAGAAGAACTGTTATTTTTAAAATGGCAAATATAAAAGGCAACAGAGATAGTATTGAGCATGTTAAAATCACTCTACATATGTTGAAAAAATGAGCATAAGCTTATTTATTAATATTAGAATGTTATCACCTAAAACTTAACGGAAGTATAAATGGTACAGTTAGATGCTTTTGTGTAATAGGTAGTCAACTTATGGAATACTCAGTTGAAAATGTGAACAATTCTGAAAAGGTCTAAATAAAAATAAATAAGAAAGACCGATTCATGATGTTAAGATAAGGCCCAGATTTCTAGTGTTGACAACATGAGGGACAGCCATCATCCACTTCACTCATTTCAAACTCCCACCGCACTCTGAAAGAAAAGAAACATCACACACCAGGGCCTATCACGGGGAAAGGGGAGGGGCGGGGGAGGGATTGCATTGGGAGTTATACCTGATGTAAATGACGAGTTGATGGGTGCTGACGAGTTGATGGGTGCAGCACACCAACATGGCACAAGTATAGATATGTAACAAACCTGCACGATATGGACATGTACCCTAGAACTTAAAGTATAATAATAATAATAATAATAATAATAATAAATAAAAAAGAAAATGAATGACGTATTCTACTAAAAATCCCCCCCCCCCAAAAAAAAA
>NW_016810331.1:1677283-1703589 GCF_001698545.2 Rhinopithecus bieti
TTTTTTTTTTTTTTACATCTTTTCTCAAGGAAAGAATTAGAATTAAAAGATTTAGCCAGGTGGGTGGCTTATTCTTATAATTCCAGCATTTTGGGAGGCCAAGGTTTATAGGATTGCCTGAGTTTAGGAATTCGAGACCAGCCTGGGCAACAAAGGGAGATTCCATCTCTACAAATATTTAAAAATTAGCCAGGCATGGTGATACACGCCTGTGTGTCACTTCCAAGTACCTGTGGTTCCAGCTACTTGGAAGGCTGAGGTGTAAGGATCACTTGGGCCCAGAAGGTCAAGGATGTAGTGAGCCATGATCATTTCACTGCAAGTCAGTTTAGGTGACAGCTAAACACCTTTGTCCAACTCCAGAAGAGACTTCTTTTTCTATAATGCTTTTAATTTATAATAATATAATAAAGATTTAGAAAGATGGATTTATAGTGTATTTTAAACATGAAATAAATTACTAATATGTAGACAAGTGACAAAAGCATCACACTGTAGGCACACAACTGATATTAACCATTGAAGCAATTGGTTCAGAACAGTGGTTGTTATCATAAAATCTGGAAGAAGAAAAAAAACTCCAATAAAATAAGTGCTATCACAAAAGGTAACGTTAAGACAGTGAGAAATTAAATAATTAGAAAATAATGTTGTTGCTTGCAGAGAGGTAGTTTAAGATCTTAATATGGATGAAGAAGTGAGTCTAATCAGTTAGTGCAAGTACTACAAAGTATCCAACACTTACTAGGAACAAGTTAATAATCATATAAAGGATGTCAAAAAGAAAGAAGTGAATGAATGGGAGAATGAGTAAATGAAACAACCAATGGTTTAACCAAAAAGCCAATCACAGACCTTTTTAGGTAGAAGAACCAGAATCTTCTCCCAGTCTCAATATAAAACTCACAAGAAAGGCACAGACTTGGAAAATCACTTGTTATTATAAAATTCTTAGGATGGGTGGACTGCAGGCATACTTTTCTTGCTATGTCTTTTGTCTACCTTGAGTACTGGCCATGCAGAACTCCTTCATCTGAACTCCTCCCTCTTGCCCCTTTTTTTTTCCCTCACTTCTCTCTTCCTATGTGCCTCAATTTTCACACAGGAGGATAATTCCAAGCCTTTCTTTTACCCACAGGATACATTGACCAATCCCACTGTGTGAGATGAGACTTTGGCTTTGGACCTACTCTGTTGTTTCTTTCTCACTAGACATTCGGTAACTAACTGCCTCTTCCCTGTCAAAAGGGTGGGGCTGGGGTGTCCTCTCTGCTGAGACTGCTTCAGAAGAGCCCAGGTTTCAGAAAGCTGGCCTCTAAACAGTCAAAGTTTAATAGCATAAAAATCCACTGTGCACGTATGTGTGTGTGTGTGTGGGTGTGTGTGTGTTCATTTACCTAACATTCACTGAGCAGTTGTACTCATTCCTGAATCAAGGCTAAATTCTTTACGCAGATTATCCTTTTAATCCTCACAAAGACACCAGGAGGTGGAGGCTGTTATTACCCTCATTTTACATGAGGCATAGAAGGGAGGTAAAATAATGTATCTGTTTTAGTCCGGTTTCATGCTGCTGATAAAGACATACCCAAGACTGGACAATTTACAGAAGAAAGAGATTTAATTGGACTTACAGTTCCACGTGGCTGGAGAGGCCTCACAATCATGGTGGAAGGCAAGAAGGAGCAAGTCACATCTTACATGGCAAAGAGATAACTTGTGCAAGGAGACTCCCATTTTTAAAACCGTCAGATCTCGTGGGACCCACACACTGTCACAAGAACAACATGGGAAAGACCCACCCCCATGATTCAATCATCTCCCACCAGGTCCCTCCCACAACACGTGGGAATTGTGGGAGCTACAAGATGAGATATGGGTCAGGACACAGGAGTATACGTCATTAAAAGGAGTATATGTCCTTCTATATATAGAGATCTGGATATGTGCTTTTTCATGATGATTTTTGCCTTGAATTTTGTTCAATATTAAAATTTGTTCCATAATTGTGTACATATCCACGTGACCTTTTCATCTTTATATTTACCCTACTGCCACAGCCTAATGTCACTTAGCACCTATGATACTGGGAATGTACACATTAATTTCAACCAGCTTTATCCCAGAAGGCCATACTTAGGCCATTGTGTCAGCAAAAATAGCCCAACTGTGTGTATGATTCTCATGTTGGTGAAGTTGTCTGGCAACACCTAGACCATATCTAGAACCATAACTGCAAAGGAGTCTGAGAAATGCAGTTTGTATCTGTGGCATTAATGTTCTAGGAGGCACTTGGAAAAGACGTTGGACTAGTCGATCCATAGTGTCTGCCATATTTGATTATCTTAACCCCATGTAATCTCTGCCTGCTATAAATGCCTAGGGATCTTGTGCTCTGTAACATTTTGTAATCCATTTTTCTTCGGTTATCATATTTGGTTTCCAGTGAGGCTTATTTTTTGTATTTTTTCAACTGGACTGTTGAAAAAATATTTGAGCATTTTTGGACCTTAGAGTACGTGGGAAGTTACCTTAACATATCACATAAATAATAAATATTTGCTTGTTGAACAATGCAATGTCAAGAGATTGGATTTATAAAGCTATGTTCTGTTTTAAGAAATTTGTGTAGGTAAAACCAGGAATTTATAAATCTGAACACACTTCAAGAGTGTGACTGGTTTATAAGGGAATTCTTCACATTAACAAAATTTTAACAGGTTTAGAACAGGTTACATAGAAACAGTCGCACTCTTAGAGGACTTCAAATGTGAAATGTGAACACTACTTATAGCAAATCACATTCTAACTGGGCATGGTGGCTCGTGCCTGTAATGCTGGCACTTTGGGAGGCTGAGATGGAAGGATTGCTTGAGCCCAGGAGTTTAACATTACCTTGATCAACATAATGAGACCCTGCCTCTACAAATAAAAAAAAGTTAGCCAGGTATGGTGGCACATGCCTACAGTCCCAGATGCTCGGGAGGTTGAGGTGGGAGAATCCTTTGAGCTCAGGAGGATCTCGGCCCAGTAGCTGAGATCACAATACTGCACTCCAGCCTGGGCAACAGAGTGGAAACCTGTCTCAATAAAGAAAAGGAAAAAAGAAATAAAATAACATTACATGTGACATATAAGTAATGCATCTGTAACAAAAAGCACCATGTGCCACTAAAATATTTAGCGGTAATGTAACTGAGAAGACAATATGTCACCAAATGCTGACAATAATATATTTGACAGAACAAAAATCCAGCATTTTAGAATGACTTGAAATCATAAAAAAATCTTAAAGGTGATTGCTTGTATTATGTATAGCACATTCACATCTGATCTCTGAAACACATTTCAGCATGGTGTAACTGTGTGTTTAGACAACGTGATGATTTCTGCCTATTGTTTTGACCTTCCCCTGGATTGGTGGTGTGGGGATGTGTGTTCATCATTCACGCAACATGCAGTAAGTCCATCCTCTGAGAATCTTGGCTGTTTCTTTTCTCCCCATCATCACTGCCAGTTGCCTTAGTTTAGGTGTGTGCTCTCTCTCTTTTCCTTTTGCTTTTTCTTTCTATGACTTGGACAAATATGATAGACTCTTACGTCTCTTTACTTCTATTGTTTTTCCCCTTAGTATGTTGGGGAATGCTTTGGGCTACAAGTAATAGCAATATTTGACCTAAGCTGACTTAAACCATGAAAAACTTACTATGAACCAGGCACAGTGGCTCACCCTTGTAATCCTGCACTTTGGGAGGCTGAGGCAGGAGGATCACTCGAGCCCAGGAGTTGGAGACCAGTCTGGCCAACATGGTGAAACCCTGTCTCTACTAAAAATACAAAAATTAGCTGGGCATGGTGGCGTGCACCTGTAGTCCCAGACTCTGAAGGCTGAGGCAGAAGAATTGTTTGAACCTGGGAGGTGGAGGTTGTAGTGAGCCAAGATCACACCACTGCACTCCAGCCTGGGCAACAGAGTGAGACTCCATCTCAAAAAAGCAAAAAACAAAAACAAAAACAAAACAAAACACCACCACCAAACTTATTATTATGTTGAGTAACTGGGAGTCGGAGGTGGAGCTGCCTCAAGGCAGCTGAGTCTGAATGATGCCATGAAGAGCCACGGCTCACTTTGACCCCCTACTCTGCCCTTCTCAGCCTCAGTTTTACTGTGGAGGCATCTGTGGCAGTTCATGGCAATGGCGCCTGCATGTTTAGTAAAGAGAAAGGGAGAGAGAGGGACAGAGGCAGAGACAGACACAGAGAGATCTCCCCTATGCACATAATATGCATCATCCTCTTCAGGCTGATTGGCCCAAATTAAGTCTCTTGTCAGTCCCTGAACCAAGAACAGTTATCAGAGCAATGCCGTATATTGAATGGCTTGGACTAATCAGGGTCGCCCTTTGTAGCTGGAGATGGAGTAGCAAGACAGTGTCTCTGCAGGAATCAGATGGCATACTCAATTCCAAAAGAATTCAATAAACGGGCACATTACTGATGTACAGGTAGGATGAAGTGAACCAACCAACAATGGTGACATTTCCACGAGACCAGTAAGTGTGGGATGCTAGTGCCATCCCCATGCTTGAGGGGAATGGGGAGGGTATATTGTTACTGACACACAACAAGAGCTGTAGCCATAGGAGGGGCCCACAGACAGACGTTGTGGACGAAGAGGGACACACAGCCACGACCAGGCTGGGAAATGGTAGAGAGAAATACCCCAGGACCTCTCTTCTCCCAGATGCTTGTGCCTCCCACGGCTGGACCCAAACAGAAGCCAGAGGGCAAGGAAGGCCTGGTGATGTGGAGAACAGGATAGAGAGGGAGGAGGCCATTTCTGGAGGGACAGATGCAGACAATCAGCTCAGTGATGGAACAAAACCTGTGAGGCAGGAAGACAGAGAGCACAGGAGATGAGCAGCAACATCTGTGTCAGGGGGATCACTCAGGAGTGCAAACGCAATCACACAACTGTCCCACTTTCCGTGTTTCAGAGTTCCCTACACCCTTACGGTAAAATCTTCAGCATACACTTCAGGATCTCACAATCCAGCTCTGCTTCCCTTCCCAGCCCTATTTCTCTCCTCTTTCCTTCAGGTGCCCTGAGCTCCAGGAGCATTCAACTCCTTCGAGTTTCTTCTGGTTTAGTACGTTTGCTGCCTTTGCACAAATTGTTTCATCTGTCTTCCCACTTTGTAGCCTGACTAGCCACTGTTCCCTTGGGACTAGTCAAGCATCCCCTACTCTGGAAGCCTCCTTTCCCCAGTCTTCCTCGCAGGGGAGATCTCTTTCCCTGAACCCACAAGGTCCTGGGGTTGACCCTGGTCTCAGCTGACCACACATCACAGGACGAAAGTTTACTCCTCTGTTCTTTCCAAGACTGTGAGCCCCTCCGGGGTAGGCGTTTGGTTTTTCTTCCCCATTTTAATAAGGACTTGTGGAAAAATTGTTTCTTTCAAGTGAACATTGATTTCAATCCATGGCCACAGCCTTTATCAAGGTCTCAAAGAACGCTGGATTTAGGCCTGGCCTCAAGTCCTGGTTCTACCCTAAAATTGCTGCATGACTTTGTGTAAAGCCCTACCTTTTTGAGATGATTTCTTCATTTACAGAGTGGAGATAAGTTTTCAGGCATATTTTGGGACATAAATGTAATGATTGTAAATGTTCTCATACTCCACTGCTTGGCTCTTAATTTTTCTCCATGATCCAGTTTCCAAATCACCCCAATCTAAATGGCCATGCCCAGCCTTTTACAACAGACCATGTTCACCATGCAGGCACCGTGACCATGGTCCCAAGGCCACCAGCCCCACCTCCCAGCCTCTGAGAGCTTGCCATCCATTGCTCTCCTCAGCCAAACTTTGCCCTTTTCTCCGCCTGCAAACTATGCTTAGGCTCACGCTTTAGGGAACTACATCAGAGAAACTGTTTAGAAATCATATATAAAGCCAAAGGGGCTCTTTTCACTAGAAGGTGAGATTTTGCTTGAACATCAGGTTTCATTCTGACACTTATAGCAAACAAAGAAAAATAAGGTTCAAGCCAAGACATTTTAAAGAACCAGTAATCGCCATTACAAAATGATTACAAAGACTGTTACTATTCTCTATGTTTACTTCAATTTGACATTTTGCCACAATCGCTTGGGAGCAGAAGGAAAAAATCCATTGTTTGTCTTCAGCATGGCCAAGAGCTAGGTGATCCGATTCTTGCTTGGTCATGCTCGGCTGTAACACCCCTCCCCTCCCACCCATCCTTCCCACAGTGGGTGTGGAGTCCTCTCCCTTCCCCATTATTGTCAAACCATCCACTTGCCTTCTTTGATCTTGCTTGTTGCATGGAAATAACTCTATTTAGAGATTGTCAGTCTGTATACAAATTGCAAAACTGGATGGCATTACAGAACTGATGAACATCCCATTCCACTTCAGTCCAATTCAGAAAATGGAACAGAAATAGCAGATTCCAAAACTATGAACTATTTGAATTGAATAAAGCTCCCTTCACTCTCCAGACCCCCAGTTTTCCAAATAAACCCATAACAAATAGTTCGGGGGAGGCTTGTCAGGCAGTTTTAATATTCATTGTCCCATGGCAGCACCGAATCTAAGGAGAGCAGCATAAGGCATTTACATAATTGCACAAATTAGAGATATCACGGAATGAAAGTTTTCCTGGGGTTTTTTCTCTGCCCTCTCATTTGTTGGTTACAAAATTAGGAGTACTTCTGCTGTGCAGTAGCGTCTCCCCTCCTGGGCTTCGTGCAGAGCATCACTGAGCCACGTACCTCTGATAATGGTTATCGGGGGCACCTGAGTGGGTAGTCTGCCCCCAGGGATCCTGCCTGGGGACAGGCTGCTCCTCCAACCCAGGTGGCTCCTGAGAAAGTGGCCACCTGGATGCACGCCACTGTCTGTGCACGCCTCCAACCCAACTTCAGGGTCTGCAAAGTGACAGCCAGAGATTAGGCGAAACCTTGCGTAACACATTCTTATGAGGTAGCTTATCTTTTCCTGCCTTTGTTTATAAATTGTCCTTTAAAAAGTTGTGGAAGGTTAACTGCCCTTGTAATGATTTGCTGGAAGCACCCTTTTGCAGATTGAAAACAGTTAATTTTTTAACATTTTTAGAGCATGGGTAATTAATGAAAATATTTGATTCCATGTTGTTTAACGAAGAGTTTGTTTCTTCTTTCAGAGGTATTGGCTGGTTTAGGGGAAGGAGAACTAGACTAAGAGCCTGCAGGCCTGGCTAAAGGTGCTGCGCTGCTCCCTAACCACCTATGTCTCCCTTAGAAAACCTCCCTTCCTAACTTGGTTTCTCATTTGTCAAATTGCAAAAATATAATGTCTACCTTACCTGTCATGTGATACCTGTTAGAGTCAGGGAAAATAACTTTACGTTAATCATAAAAGAACTTTATATTGTTATGAAGGTATAAAATCATGTAGGAAAAAGTGCAAGTATTTTAGTCAGGAACCCGGGGTTTAAGTGCTGACTCTACTACATGCTGTGTGATCAAATGCAGGTCAGCTCTTCTATCTGATCTCATTTTTATTTTAATTTGTAAAATAATTCCCTCATTTGTCTCCCAACTAGAACAGTGTAAATGCAAGTTCTTTGTAAAACTGTAAAAGTAGTAAATCACATATAAATACTCACTAGGTGTCAGGAACTATGCTAGGTATACAGTGTATTCTTTATTATTTATAATATTTATTGTTATTATTTGAAAAAACTTTATTATTTTGTTTTCTATTTCAGAGTCACAGGGTATGTGTGCAGGTTTGTTACATGGGTATATTGTATGATGTGAGGTTTGGGCTTCTGCTGATCCCATCGCCGCACAGTGAACATAATATCCAATAGGTAGTTTTTAACCCTTGCCCCCTCTTTTCCTACCTCTTTTCAGAATCCCCAGTGTTTGTTGTTCCCATCATTGTGTCTGTGCGCATGTTTTTTGTTTCAAGAGGCAGGCTCTTGCTATGTTTCCCAGGCTGGTCTCGAACCCTTGGGCTCAAGTGATCCTCCTGCCTCAGCCTCCTGAGTAGCTGGCATTGCAGATGTGCACCACCACACTGGGCCACAATGTGTTCTTTTATCATCACAGTGACCCTTTGAAGAAAATAATGTATTATCCCAGTTTCCAGCTAAGAAAACTGAGGCTCTGATAAGTGGAGCCAGCATTCAATCACATATTTGTTTCACTGATGAGCCTTTTTTTAATCACTGTCCACACAGCCGTGATTTACTGTTTTACTTTTATTGTTTCAGTCAATGACAGTGACATAATGAGGGCACAGAGGATTTTATTTTCTCAGAGATGGGACTTCTTATGGTTGACCTGGTAACATTCCATTTACAGAGCACCTATGTATTCCTCAATTATAATTGCATTTCCACAAGAGATGTTAAGTAGTAACTCCCTAAAAGACTGAAAAGGGAGAAGACCTTGGTGACATTGATCCCATCACTCATGAGTTAGCTCTACTGCTTGAGTACAATTATTGAGTCATCCTTGTCAGATAATCAAATATAATTTTTTTAAGAGACAGGATCTTGCTTTGTTGCCTGGGCTGGAGTGCAGTGGCACAATCACAGCTCACTGTAGCCTTGAACTCCTGGGTTCAAATGATCCTCCCACCTCAGTCTCCTAAGTAGCTGGGATTACAGGCACATGCCACCATGCTCAGCTCATTTTTAAAATTTTTTTGTAGAGATGGTATCTCCCTAATGTAGCCCAGGCTGGTCTCAAACTGTTGGCCTCAAGGGATCCTCCCTTCTCAACTCCCTAAAGTGCTGGGATTAGAGGCATCAGCCATCAGGTCTGGCCTGTGAATACGTTCTGGATATAAGTTAAGAGCTTTTGGAAATAAATTTCTCACTAGATTCCTACTTTAGTACAGTGAATGATATCTCCTCTCTGCTGCCTTTTGTCATTTATATTAATAAAATGAGGAGAGCAAAGGGAAACACAAATGTATTATGCAAGGCTTTCTGGTAAAGGATTTTGTCATAAAGGGCTGAATTTTCTAAGCTAAGCATGGTACTTGTTATTTATTTATTTATTTATTTATTTATTTATTTATTTATTCAAGTTGGCTTCAGAGTATTCACTTCCTTGTTGTTGGATAATAACTGTTAGAAGAGAAATTTGTCACTCCTCCTTCTGGTCCCCCTGCACTTATTCTGTGTCTGATAGCATTGGTGGGTTTGCAAGGAGTGATTTTCTATATAGCCCACACCTGATGATTCTGCATACAGAATAGTAAAGATCAGAATTAGGAGGGTTGGTGGTAAAAATGAAAATGACTTCAGAAAGAAGAAAAGGTTTTTTATTCCACAGAAGTGATTTGTGCTCTAAGTATCAGCCACCCAACCAGCCACTGGCTGAGCACTGTCAACATTCTCAGCACTAGGGCTGCAAACGCTGTTGGTTGGAGCTCCATTTCTAGCGGGAAGGTGGTGTTGGATAGGGGGTGGGGGTAGGGGCAAAAGGATGGAAATTGCTCACAGGGGCCAGGTGAGGACAAATAACTTTCAGGGAAGAAGAGCAGAAATCTCTTTCATGGAGAAGAGTTGTTTGATCAAATAGTTTCAGATGCTCAAAATTTGTGGTGACCAGAGGGGTGGAATTTAGTTAAGACATCCTTCTACTGAGATTAAACAGCATCCTGTGTCTACTATATGGGCTTACAATTAACCTAACTTGGAGGGAGTTTATATCTTGACTCACAGTTGCATTTTTTATGAAGGAAGTCTCATTAGAAGAGGCTACGGTTTTGGGATTCTTTATTTGCAGAAACTGGACTCAGGACAGGGCTGGGGAAGGTGGAATGGCAGTTATGGGTCATAGCCACAAAGAACCAAGTGCAAATACGTCATTAAAAGCAGGGGGCTCTGTTGCCTCAAGTCTTGGGGTAAGCCTGGGATCTTTCTTCAGAGCGCTATGCTTCTGACTTTTGAGAAATGTCTTTCCCTCACAATACATATAGATTATTTTCTTTTGTTGTATTTTGACTTCTCCTGTGGGCCTGATATGGTAAGAAAAATGAAGAAATGCTCATCTAAACTTGTTTTGACATGCACCTTTTAACATTCTGCAGCTGCCACTGCTTTTGACGTAGGATTTTCCTCTTGGTCACTTTGCAAGCCAGGGACTTCTGGCTGGCAATGCCCCACCTGAGCCCTGCTTGGCTATGCTGGCATGCCCCAGCTCACCTGTGTTACAGCTTGTACCTCCGTTCGGTGGTTCTGGAGTTCTTGTATCATGTCCAAGAAGAATGAGGATATTGAAGGCTGGACATTGAAGGGTGAGGAGGGTGGCAAAGAATTTTATTGAGTGATAAAACAGTTTTCAGCTGAGAGGGGACATGGGGGTAGTCCCCCAATCCAAAGGTGAGAATGTTCCACATGTGGCTGGGACCAGGGCATTTTATGGACTCCGAAGGGGGGTATGTGCTGATTGATTTGTGAGTATGCAAAAAAGGTTAAAGTGAACACACCACTTAAATGTGGGTATGACAGTGTAGAAAAACCAATTAGGGAAGAGTAGGTATATGTAAAATAGGTGAAGGGTAGGGGCCAGTCAGAGGAAAGCACATCAAATGGGAAGACAAGTTTTCAATCTAATCTGAGGATTTAACCGGTAGCTTGACTTTCAGACTTTAAACAGTCTTTGGCTGGGAGTTTCACTATGACCTGCCCCTATTTGCCCAGGCATTTGACTGCCTCCTGTCACTATCACTGTCTTCTACTCTCAAAATAAAGTCACGTCCAGCAGAGAAAATTCAGCATTGGTGTGAAGGCTGGACACATAGTCTCCCTTACTCTTATTTTGTGTTTGGTAGTTGATTCATGACTTCGTATCAAGGCAAAATGTCCTGTCTCAATTTGTCAAAGCCACTGCAGTTTTTTCTCCCAGCAAAGTCCAGACGGTAGAACTATCAGATTCAGCTGGGTTTTGCAGAGATTCCCAACTAGCAGATCTCCTTGCCTCTTCTAATCTAACTGCATACCTGGGGTGGCTGTTGTGACTTTGTTTTCTGAAGTCATAATCAGACACCCATCCCATGTGATTTCATGATCAAACACCTCTATGATCCCATAAGCAGACACCCCTATAATCCCATGAGCAGATGCTTCCTGTGATCCCACAGTCAGGTGTCCTCGGAGCTCCCTCAGGAGCCCCTGGGCCCCACCTCTTTCATCCCGTTATCTGGCACTCTCAGAACCCCTCACCAATTTCCCCGTTCAAGCACTCCACCGCAACAAGTATCAGAATTAGGGGGAACAAAAAGTAGCTCTTTATCAAGAATAAGTTGCCCTCAACTGAAGGGAGAAGGGTAGAGGAAAAGAGAAAGAAATCCCTAAAGGCATCATGGATTTCACAGTCCTAGGGTAGATACTTGGAGAAATAAATGCTCTGAGCCACAGTCTGCATATAATACGAGATGCAGAAAAATTACCCTTTCAATTCTCTTCTCTTTTCTTTTCTCTTTCCTCCCTCTCTTCCTACCTTTTCTATTTGTTAAATGCATTTGCTGTTCACAAGGTCTTGGAGAACAGTATGTTTCTAAATCGTTCCCTAAAATGCAGAGGTCTAGTTATATAGTGCCATTAGCATCTTCCTTCTCAACACAAGCTAACCACCTCGAGTCCTGACATTCATTCATGGATTCCTTTGTTCACTTCATTTATTGACTGTATACTTTGTTCCAGTCCTAGTGTTTCCAAAAGAATAAAAGCAATGACAACTATTGTTTGTGGAGTATTTTCCATCAGTAGACACTATATTAAGTGTGTAATAGGCAAAATACATTCATAAAATGGTCCAACAGCTTAATTGTTACTGCCCATTTTCCAGATGAAGACTGAGGTTTCAAGAATTAAATCACTTGGTCAAGGTCAGCAGAGCCAGGGCTGGCACACAGCAGTTTGAGGACGGACTCTAACCTTGCTGTATTCTGTGCTCTTTCCAGGACTTGTTCTCCAACTTTAGCTGCATCAAAATGCCTGGGGGACTTTTAAGAACATGCATTTCTAGACCCTACTCTCAAAGTCTGTGATTTATAAGTTTGGTAATTCTCATTTCCAACAAGTTCCCAGATGTTGTTAATGGGGACCCGACTTTGAGGACCACTGCTCTATGCTATCCTGCCTCTCACGCAGTCTCCCTCAGGTGCATCTGCTTGAGGGAAGGTGAAATGTACCGTGCAATTAATTTGCAGCTCAAATTCATGCGACCTGTAGACAGAAGAGCCCTCTTTCTCCACCCAAACTCCACATGCTACCCTTTTTCTGCCACGTATCTGCAGTTGAGAAGTCACCTTGGATTCTACTTCTTCCTTTGAGCATTCTAAGAAAATACTCTGGGGAGAAAACCTCTTTGACTCGAGGTGCTGGTTGCTCTTAGCGACTAGCAGAAGAAGCTACTCCGTGTGTTTCAGGTGCTGGGAATGAAAGTGTGGAACACAATACAGGCTGGTAAAGAATCCACACATTCATTTCTGCTCAAAACACCAGCATCAGACTTCAGTTGCTCTAGAACACCATTCTGAATCCTGAAAACACATAGCAAGAACAGCAGCTGTACAGGAACTGTTTGTTTATGGAATCCCTCATGTAAACACAGCGAGGGTGATGGATCATCACTCAGCCCATAAACATGACTGTGCTCCAGCAGGGGTCTTGTCCTCATCTGAGCCCACTGATCTATTCCTGTGTCTGCAAACAGTGGCAAAGCGGAAACAGAAAGGAAACAGAAGTGAGGAAATGGTGTTGCGTTGCAAAACATGGAGAGAACAATTGGCATTGTGATTCCCAGGATGAGCAGGACCCTACCGGCTTGCAGAGGCACCAACTCTAGAGGGGGTGGTTCCATTCTCTGGCCCTGAAAGTATGTGCTTTCTGCAACCTTGAATTTGTCTTGTCTCTAAGGAAGTTATTTACAGTTTTGCACAGTGGGATAGTTTTATGAGCCAACCCTCTCATTTTTATGAGGGTTCCCAGGATAAAGTAGTTATACAATCTTACACCAACACACCAACTTCAGTGAAGAACAAACAATATAAAGTGTCCCATCCAGACCCATAAAACAGGCAACACTGAACTGTTGTGATTTAAACTCAGTTCAGTGATGACTTGGCTTATTACGATAAGATAGAGGAATGAACAGAGCCTATGCAGAGAGAGGGAACAAGTGAGTGGGAAATAAATAATTCATTGTGCTCCTTCCAGAAGCTATGAGTTGAAGGGACAGAAATCTCATTATCAGAAAAAGGACCAAAATTCAATTGTTAGGATGTTCTTTCAAATTACTTTTCAGATTTGTTGGTTAAAGGAAATGACACCACCTTCTACCAAATATTTGGTAAGCAATCATCATCAACGCAAGGCTTTCAGACTTCAATATGGCTTTCTGTATATGACAAACCAACTTCTCCTCCATGAATCTGTGGAGAACGGGGTCTCTGGGTGTGCTTGTATTTACAAACGAGTTTGCTCAGCTTTGACTTCATAGGAAAACAGGGTTAATTAGGGACTAGACTGTGGATCTTAAATTTATCAGCAGGCTAAGTAGCTGGTGACTGCCCCAATTAGAGCCAGCTTCGAGGAAATGAAACAGGACTTGTTTACACTTAGAGTGATGCCCAGCTTCTTAATCACCTCAAAGCATTTACAGATTAACTTTACTACCCGCAGTTCAAGAGGCAGGATGAACCCTGGCAGGGCATGTGCTTCTCTGCCTCTCTCTTCTTCTGGAGGTGCCGATTCCTTATTTCAGCCTGTGTTCCTTGACTGTATATTTTTGTTAAACCCTGGAAAGTTTCCTTCTGATGCTGTTCTGCAAAGTAATCTGTAGTTTATTTGGCAAGCCTCCTGATAAAGCAATTTTCTAAAGCCTTACCAGAATTGCTAAGGGTCACCAGCATGCCTTGGTATATGTGCACAATATAAGACAGAAATCATTCTGGTAAACTTTCTTTGACAGAAAATGTTTCTATTAAATTGTTGGCTTATTATGGATTGCACACGCTGGATAACAGAGGTGACCCCAGACTTCCCACATGGCTCTGTGGTTGCTTATAAATGAACACTAGTCATTGCCTGAGCAAGATGGCCGAAAAGGAACAGCTCCAGCCTCCAGTTCCCAGTGCGAATGACATAGAAGATGGGTGATTTCTGCATTTTCAACTGAGGTACCGGATTCATCTCACTGGAGAGTGCCGGACAGTCGGTGCTGGTTAACTGGTGCAGCCTGATCAGTGAGAGCTGAAGCACGGCAAAGCACCACCTCACCTGGGAAGCACAAGGGGGAAGGGAACCCTTTTCCTAGCCAAGGGAAACTGAGACACACAACACCTGGAAAATAGGGTAACTCCTACCCTAATACTGCACTTTACCAAGGGTCTTAGCAAACGGCACACCAGGAGATTATATCCCACACCTGGCCCAGAGGATACCACACCCACGGAGCCTCCCTCATTGCTAGCACAGCAGTCTGAGATCTAACTGCAAGGCGGCAGCGAGGCTGGGGGAGGGGCACCCGCCATTGCTTAGGCTTAAGTAGGTAAACAAAGCCGCCAGGAAGCTCAAATTGGGTGGAGCCCACCACAGCTCAAGGAGGCCGGACTGCCTCTGTAGACACCTCCTCTGGGGACAGGGCATAGCTAAACAAAAGGCAGCAGAAACCTAGGCAGAGTTAAACGCCCCCATCTGACAGCTTTGAAGAGAGCAGTGGATCTCCCAGGACAGAGGTTGAGATCTGAGAATGAACAGACTGCCAGCTCAAGTGCTACTCAAGTGAGTAGCCTAACTGGGAGACATCCCCCACTAGGTGCAGACCGACACCCCACACCTCACACAGTGGGATACACCCCTGAGACAAAGCTTCCAGAGCAAGAATCAGACAGCAACACTTGCTGTAGAGCAATATTCTATCTTCTGCAGGCTCCTCTGCTGATACCCAGGCAAACAGGGTCTGGAGTGGACCTCAAGAAAACTCAAACAGACCTGCAGCTGAGGGTCCTGACTGCTAGAAGGAAAACTAAGAAACAGAAAGGACACCCACACCAAAACCCCATCAGTACGTCACCATCATCAAAGACCAAAGGCAGATAAAACCACAAAGATGGGAAAAAAGCAGGGCAGAAAAGCTGGAAATTCAAAAAATCAGAGCACATCTCCTCCTCCAAAGGAACGCAGCTCATCACCAGCAAAGGCTCAAAGCTGGACGGATAATGACTTTGATGAGTTGAGAGAAGAAGACTTCAGTCGATCAAACTTCTCAGAGCTAAAGGAGGAATTATGTACCCAGCGCAAAGAAACTAAAAATCTTGAAATGCAGAGAAGGCCATAAACGAGCTGATAGAGATAAAAACCATGACACGAGATTTACGTGACAAATGCACAAGCTTCAGTAACCGACTCGATCAACTGGAAGAAAGAGTGTCAATGATGGAAGATCAAATGAATGAAATGAAGCAAGAAGAGAAGTCTAGAGAAAAAAGAGGGAAAAAAATGAACACAGCCTCCAAGAAATATGGGATTANTCTGAGACAGAGTCTCACTCTGTCGCCCAGGCTGGAGGGTAGTCGCCCCATCTTGGCTCAGTGCAACCTCCGCCTCAAGTGATCCTCCCGCCTCTGTCTCCTAAAGTACTAGGATTACAGGCATGAGCCATAACACCCAGTCAATATAACTTTATATTCACAAAGAAACAAAACAATTCGTGTGACTCAGTTTATAGCAATATTTACTTTATTGTGGTGGTCTGGAACCAAATCCACAATATCTTTGAGGTATGGCTACACTTTCTAAGCATTTCCTGAGTCAGCCTACTTTTTCTCCATTTTTATTGTCATTATTCTACCCATTTTTTTGTTTTCTTATTGTTGTTGTTTGGAAACAGGAAAGCGCTGTGTCACCTACGCTGGAGTGCAACAGCACGATCATAGCTTACTGCAGCCACCATCTCCTGTTTTCAAACTATCCTCCTCCCTCAGGCTCCTGAGTAACTGAGACTACAGATGCATGCTACCACACCCGACTTTTTTTTTTTTTTTTTTTTTTTTTTTTGAGACGGAGTCTGGCTCTGTCGCCCAGGCTGGAGTGCCGTGGCGTGATCTCGGCTCACTACAAGCTCCTCCTCCCGGGTTCACGCCATTCTCCTGCCTCAGCCTCCCGAGTAGCTGGGACTACAGGCGCCCACCACCATGCCCGGTAAATTTCTTGTATTTTTAGTAGAGACGGGGTTTCACGTGTTAACCAGGATGGTCTCAACCTCCTGACCTCTTAATCCGCCCGCCTTAGCCTCCCAAAGTGCTGGGATTGCAGGCGTGAGCCACCGCACCCAGCCCGACTCATTTTTCAAAAGGTGTTTGTAGAGATGGGGTCTCATCATGTTGCCCAAGCTGATCTGGAATTCCTGGCCTCAAACAATCCTCCCGCCTCAGATTCCTGAGTAGCTAGGATTAATCCATTGCTGAAGAGTACGTGGATGCTACTTTGCAGACTGTCAACCTGAATTTGTGTTTGCTTAACATTGCCTAATTATTAGTTTCAGTTTCAGCTTACCCACTTTTTGTCAGCAACATGCAGAAGAGACTGTGCCCTTTTTAGTGTATCCTATCAGGAAGCATCTCACATTGGTTTGTGCCATTACTGGTGCAGTGACTTTAAGCCACTTGGTTAAGGTGGAGTTGGCCATATTTCTCCGTTGCAAAATTACTGATTTTCCTCTTGTAATTAATAAGTGTGTGTGAGAAGATTCTTTGAGATGAAGTATATATGTCATTCTTCATCAAACTATAAGGTTTTTTTTTAAGTGAAAGAAAATGTATTAAGAAACTATAGGAATAAAAGAATGGCTACTCCATAGGCAGAGCAGCATCACTTTAAGTGTTTGACATTAACTGATTTTTGTCCAAATCAATAAGTACTGCGATGATTGAAAAATGATTATTACTAAATTTATTTTCATTGTCTCAAGTTCTGCTGAACTCTGGATCCAGGCTGTGTTAATAGGGTAGTGTGGTGCCTCCTGTACCTGTCTCGGCCTCCTACAGTCCTTTTTATTTATTTTGTTTTTTATAAGAGAGACAGGGTCTTACTATGCTGCCCAGACTGTTTTCAAACTCCTGGGCTCAAGCAATCTTCCCGCCTCAGCCTCCCAAAGTGCTGAGATTACAAGCGTGAGCCACAACACCCAGCCAAGTTCTTTACCATCTTCAGAAGGTTTAGCTCGCACTTTCAGCAAGATGGATTCCCAGAAAGACTATGAGAGAGAGTTGGGGCCTAAGTTGATAATATCAAATACACTGAACTTGACCGTGTTCACCATGCTCTGACTCTAGAGAAATGAGAGTGCTAGTGAGGTTGGTGTCATTTTGTGTATCTTCTGTACCTTGAAGTCCCTCAGAAATCTTGCCCCTGGGCTTCTTGTTCTAAGGACACAACAGGTTCTCTTTTTCTATGGAGATGAAATCTAGATCTTCAATTTTGGAACCAAATTTGGACTCTTGACTCTGAAGCACCAATTTCTTCAGCAAGTTGTTTTCTGGAATCAATCCCAGGGTATGGGTTTTCATAAATGCCTTGATAAGAGTGTGTAATTGAGAGGTGCTATAGATGATATGACACTGGCTGGCTTCTCTACGTTGAAACTCCACACCAGGTTGATCTTGCCTATGGCTCTGGGTTGAATCTAAAGTCAGGTTCTGGTCTTTTCTGGAATCTGTGCCTAGCTCTTCAATTCTGGGCGACAGAGCGAGACTCCGTCTCAAAAAAAAAAAAAAAAAAGAAAGAAAGAAAGAAAGAAAAGGCTGGGCGCGGTGGCTCATGCCTGTAATCCCAGCGCTTTGGGAGACCGAGGCAGGTGGATCACGAGGTCAGGAGTTCAAGACCAGCCTGGCCAAGATGGTGAAACCCCATCTCTACTAAAAATACAAAAAATAACCAGGTGTGGTGGTGTGCACCTGTAATCCCAGCTACTCCAGAGGCTGAGGTAGGGAATTGCTTGAACCTGGGAGTTGGAGGTTGCAGTGAGCTGAGATCGTGCTACTGCACTCCAGCCTGGGAGACAGAGCTAGACTCTGCCTCATTATGGGTGTGACATTGAAAACTGGTACTTTTCAAATGAAATAGAAGAAGATACAGATGTATGATCTCTGAGCATAATTAAAAACCTCTAATCAAGACTGTTAACAGAAAGGTTTACTTACAAATTATAAATTTTTATTAAAAATTTTAAAAGACATTTACCTTTTAGACTAACCCACTGAAAAGTCCTAGAAGCATTAAACATGCATTCTGGACTCCTGTATTGATTTCTAAAGCAAGTTTTTGTTTGGTAGCATAACCTGGGTAAGGTTTCTGATTGAAGGTATTGATGAGGATTTTCAATTGATCTTCTGTGAATTTGGTGTGATTGCACCTATGATTTGTTGCTACCATCTTGTGTGAAAAGGTGTCTTTGGTCATGCTGGAAGAGAGTCCTGGAGGCTGAGCTGCTGTCTGGGAGACCGCTTACAGCTCATTTTTAAAAAGAAAGGTTGCATGTAATACAACATAATTCACAACTCTAAAGCTTATGGTTTTCTGGGTTTTGACAAATGAAAACACCTGTGCAACTTCAACCCTTACCAGGATATGGATGAGAGTTTCTACCCAAAAGCACCAGTATTTTAACAAACAGCTTTGCATTTTTTGAATTGTTCTGTGCCTGTGAGGATTCCTTACTCCAAGTTTATGACAAATATATTCAGAAGGCATAATTTACAATTATTGTTTGGGTAAGTAGTTTCATCAATTATCTGATTATTTGCTGTGAATTTGAAGTATGTTGATTTTTATGCAGTTGTCTTCTGAGAAACATTGTGCCATTTTTCGTGTGGAAACCACTTGCAGAATAAACAGAGATTATGAACGCACAGAGGTGGTTGTGATGGGCACGTCTACCTGTGGCTGCCACTTAAGTGGAAGGCGGAATCTGACTCTGGAGCATCGGCAGCCTGAGCCGGTGCTGGGCTCACGCTGACCCTGGGAGTGCTCTATGCATGCTTCACCTTATGAGGGGTGCAGCAGGAACAAAAATAGAAAAGTGTGCTCTACTTTCACATTACCAAAGGACAGAGGATACCACCAAGGGATTAGAAAACTGTTAAGTGAGAGTTTATTCTTAATAGCCTTTCAAAAAGGAATTTGAAAACAAGATTCTACTCATCCCACACCAAAATGTAAACAGATATATTATTTTTTATATTCCCAGGATAATTTTGGTATTACTTAAGCATCACTATTTTCCTGAAATATCAAGTCAAGTGGAAAAATAAATGTGAATAATCCCACCACTAGCCTCCAGACTTGATGTTTATGTTATTTCCTTTTACAATGACCTTTAAAAGTTATAAATTAGAAACGTGGAAAGTAGAATGGTTTCATGCAAGAAATACTGAAATGAGATCCCTGTCTGGCCCCAAAATCAGCCTTTCTAAGCATCAGTTCTCCCATCTGGAAAACGTGGGCATTCATCTCTACGGAAGCTTCAAGCTCTAACTGTCAGTGAGTTTCTGAAACTTGCCCAGGAAGGAGCAGCCCTAGTCTGAGTGCATGCCACCCCTGTGCTTGCCTTTTGCTGCTGCTTATCCTTGAGGTAGCCTGTAGGCTCCTCCTCATTCATCTCCTGAGCCAGTGCTATCTGACAGCAGGGAATATGTTTCCAATTCTGGTCACATCTGAAAGAAATTTTTCCTAGAAGAAAGATTACATCTATGACCTGCAAAGCATTATGCTTCTCTCTGTATTCCAGATCTTTTATATATGGAGAGAGAGAGAGAGAGGGAAAGTTACATTTTTTTTTTTTTTTTTTTTTTCAATTTTTTTTATTAGGGGGAAAGGAGGAAGAGGGAAAATTTTTTTTTTTTTTTTTTTTTTTTTTTTTTTTTTTTTTTTTTTGGAGACGGTTTCACTCTTGTCACCCAGCTAGAGTCCAATGGCACGATCTCAGCTCACTGTAAGCTCTGCCTCCTGGGTCCAAGTGGTTCTCCTGCCTCAGCCTCCTGAGTAGCTGGGATTACAGGCGCCTGTCACCACACCCAGCTATTTTTTGTATTTTTAGTAGATATGACGTTTCACCATTTTGGCCGGACTGGTCTCAAACTGCTGACCTCAGGTGATCCACCCGCCTCAGCATCCTAAAGTGCTGGGGTTACAAGCGTGAGCCACCACACCTGGCACGATTATGTCTTTTTACATGAGAAAAATTTCTTGAGATTATAAGGGAAAAAAATCCCTGAGCCAAAATAAATCAACCAAGAAGAAAAAAGTGAAAAGTAGGAAAATATGTATTTTAAAGAAAGTAAAGTGGACATAGTAATCACATTGACATCCGGGTATAGAACAAACTTCATCTCTAAAATTTATATTTAGCCAACCACTATTCTAAGCAAGGTTGTGGTAGGAATACCCACCAACTATTCTGGGCCACATGTCACTTAAATGGGCAAAAAGTAAAGCAAAGCCATAATTGTGGTTTGATATTTTGGATATTCAATCTCATTTCAGTATTTGCATAGTCTCACATTTTGGAAAACAAAATTGTGGTGATTTCACTTGTCTCTTCATATCACGATTGTACTCAAAACTGAGAAACAAATGTAGACTAAAGAAGTAAACACTAAGCGGTGAGATCATGCAGGTTAAACAGATATGCTTTCTCAGGGAAAAGTCACTTACCCATCATGTGCTGATATATTTTTGTGAGCTTATCTGGTTCTAGTGTATTTACAACTTGATTAAATATACATGATTCACCGTGTACTGTGGAATATAATTAAATTGACATTTCCTGGTATGGAATAAATTTGCATATGAGTGAAACAAATGGTGAAAATAAATAAAGTCTGAAGCTATATAATTCCACTGGTTACCAATTTATGTCTTCAGCTCTACACCAAAGCAAATATTACAACTCTGAACAAGCAAGCAGGAGAAGAATAGATTTGCTGTAACCTCAGATGTCAAAGAATGCATTTATCTCTGAAAACATTTGTATTTTTTTGTCACACTGTACTTTATTTAAAGGCCACAGCATTAAAGTGTCAGTTAATTTTGTACAACCAGAAATGGAAAATGAGTTAGTCAAGGTGAAGCAGAAGTTTCTAACAAAGTCTAAGGCACAGTTCTATATAACTAATAATAAGGACACAATATTTGGCGTAATTCCCAAACTGAGGTCACTAAAATTTAAGAATATCTACCAAAACTTAAGCAAAATCTCAAAGAGAAACTTTAAAATAAAATTTTATTTTGATCATTCAAAATGTTTCAATCAATATTCTGAGCCTAAATGTGTAGGTGAGTGCTTTCTCCATCTTTGCACATGTGAAGTGCACCTAAACCATAGCCCCATATTTCTCAAACACCATCACACCCACAGAACAGAAAGGAAAGGGCAGTTTCACCAGCTAGCCCCCACAAGCCACTCCGTGGGTCCTCCCCAGCACCTGCTAAATTTGGGAGGCCTGATTTCAGAGGGCTGGATAATGAACTGGCAAAATAAACGCAGCAGAATCGTAATCACAGACAAAGACCAACTCAGGTTCCAGTGCAGCTAGACAGCTCATACCAGTGCTTTTGATGTTAGCTGCGGTTAAGGGGGCAGGAAAGGCTCCCACTCTATGGTTGGTGGCGTGGTCAGCTCAGCGCCGCCACCTCGGCGGGCTCCATCTCACCATGACCCTCCCAATCAGGCTGATGGTGTCTCCTCATGCCAAGTGGAAGGAACTGCAATCAAATTCTGACACGACCTGCAAATCCTCCCGGGCCCTGGGCTACTGGTTAGGCCACTAGTAGGGCTGTGGATCAACCAATTAAACCCACTAATAACTGGCAACACAGCACGGCCTCCTTCTCAACAAATTACGATGCTGATACCCGGATTCAGCCATCCATGCCCACGGTCTTTTGTCCTTACCTTTCAAAACGACTCCCCTGCTCCATGCTTTCTAGTCTTGAGGACTTGGCTTAAGCGTGCTTCTGAATTGCCGCTCCTTCTGGTTGACAATTCTTTTTTCTTTTTCTTTCTTTCTTTTTTTTTTAATGGAGTCTCATTCTCGGTGCCCAGGCTGGATTGTGGTGGCACGATCTCGGCTCACTACAACCTCCGCCTCCCGGGTTCAAGCAATTCTCCTGCCTCAGCCTCCTGAGTAGCTGGGATTACAGGCGCCCACCACCACGCCCAGCTAATTTTTGTAGTTTTAGTAGAGATGGGGTTTCCCCATGTTGGCCAGGTTGGTGTCGACCTCCTGACCTCAACAGATCCACCTGCCTCAGCCACCCAAAGTGCTGGGATTACAGGCGTGAGCCACCGCGCCCGGCAGACAATTCTTTACACTGTTCTCTAGTTGCGGGGGAGCGGGAGACACCATGGAGCCCACCTCTGCAGGAGGTAGGGCTTGGCAGAAGGCAGAGACCCCAACCAGGTGAAAGTGCACTTTGGGTACCGAACTTTAGGGAAAGCGCTCTGGGTCAGGCGTCTCCTCCAGAGTGGTCAGTTTAAAATTAAAAAGGCCACATTCAAAATAGTTTTAAAATCTATACATTTACCCGGACATAGACATTTTTCGAGACAGGGTCTTGATCTGTCGCCCAAGCTGGTGTGCAGTGGTGCGGTTGCAAGCCATCTTCCTGCCTCAGCCTCCACAGGCCCACGCCACCACGCCCGGCTAATTTCGTTTTCTGTTTGTTTTATTTTCGTTTGTTTGTTTTGTAGGGATGGAGTCTGACTGTGTTGCCCAGGCTAGTCTTGAACCTCTTGGCTCAAGGGATACTCCCTCCTCGGCCTCGCCAGGCGCTGGGGATTCAGGCTTAAGCCTCCACGCCTGGCCCTATTAATTATTCTTAATTAAAACATTTAAAGGACGCACTGTTTGGGGCCAGCGCTGCCTTTGTAGTGGCTTCTCCAGCCTCGGGGCCGCAGGCCTACTGGCCAGACAGTCCTGCGGGTCAGCTCAGGGGAATGCTCTGGAGAACCCTGAGCCCACCTCCTGCGCTCGGCCCAACCTCGGGTGCCCAGGTCCAGCCTCCGACACACAGCTCCCAGCGCGGCCGCGCCACACCTCCAGGCTGCGCCGGGCAAAGGCGCCGCCGGCGTGTCCGGCGCGGCCTCCTCCTCCAGGCCGCACTTGTGAGTCAATAGATAAAAGCTTGGCGGACTGAGCAGCAGCCTAGGATATCGCGGAAGCCTCCTGCGGGGACTTACACGGCTTGTCCCAGGAGCTTCCACAACAGCCTGGCATTGAAAGTAAAGTTATAATATTTTCCGCCAGTTTTTCCCAGCCCGGCCCCCAAGCCTCTGATCTTAAAGTCCCCGCATCAGACTCCGGGGGGCGTCCCTGCAAGGGTGCCACGTTCCCGACACAAGCCAGGGAATAAATCTCCCTCCCAGGAGAAGGGCGTGGCGGGGTGGGGGGGAGCAACAACCACAGGACCCGTGACAGTGGCCAACCCTTAGAGACCCCGCGTGCCTGCCAGGCGACTGAGCCCACGCCGTCCACGCTTCCCCGCCCCGGCGGGAACCAGCTGTTCCCCGTGCACTTGCGAGGGCCCTGGGGTGACCCCCGCCGACGCCAGGCGTGGGTTCCAGAACCCCTTCCCAACCGCACAGTTCCGGCAGCGCGGGGAGCCTGGCCCTGGCCTGACAATAAAGAAATCATAACGGACAGAAGGAAAGGGGCACGAGGCTGGGAAGGCAGTGGCTTTAATCCGGGGCCTGCCCCCTTCAATTCTCCTGCGAAACGGCCGCGAAAGTGGGGTGGAGACGGGGATTGAGGCTGAGCTCGCTTCTTCCTTGTTTTCCGGGTCTCGCGCCTCTGAAGCGAACTGGGCCTGGAGGGATGGCGGGGATCAAGAGAGCCGGGTTGGGGTCTGACTGAGGGAAAGGTGGGGCCGGCCCCTGGGCCCGGGTCAGAGGAAGATTACGAGGCGGAGCCGCTGCCTGCCCGCGCCTCACCCGCTTGGTCCACCCAACGGCTCCGCGCTAGACTCGCGGCTGCGGAAGCGGCGGGCCGGGTGGTGATTACAACCCGGGGCGCTATCCCTTTCGAACCTGACCCCCCAACTCTGCTCAGTAATCGGATTTCCGGAAGCCGCGACCTCGAAGCCCCCAGCGTTTCTCCATCCATGGTGGGGCCGGGGCTCCTGAAAGCCTCGGAGCCGCAGCTCCCGCCTGCAGCACACGCCTCGGACCCCAGGGAGCAGCGCAGCGAGGCTGAGCACCGCCAACCCCCCCCCCCTCCCCCGCATCCGGAGAGTAGCGGGCAGGTCCCAGGCTGAGGACCTGCGACTCCGTGGGACTCCGGTGCCCGCCCCTCCGCCCCTCAGCCGCGGGCCTGGAAGTCGGTTGAGTGCGGAGACGGCGACCGGAGGGGCGCAGAAAGCTCCTCCGGGCGTCCTGGGCTCCAAGGACACAATTTTAAAACCAGCGCAAAATCCGAGTCCCGCCGCCCGCCGGGGGTGGAGCGTGGCTGCCTAGCTGAGCCCCGTCTCAGGCTCCGTCGGCTTTTGTGACGCGAGGCCGCCCGGTGAGTTCCAGGGCTCTGTGGTACCCCAGCCGCCGACGCTCTCCAGTGTCTCTTGGCCGAGGCGGGAACGGAGCTGGGCGCCCAGACGGCGCCGGGGTAGTTTCTCTGCCCCCGCCTCGTGGCTGGAGCCGCAACCCTGCCCCTTCCCCACTGAGGCTGCGCCTTCCTTCCTCGAGGTCGGACCGCGCCGGAGCCCCTGGCCCCAGGCAGCCTGGGCCGCAGCTGTCATGGAGAAGCCCGGTGCTCACGTGGGGTGCCTGGCAGGAGGCCCGGCCGCCTCGCGCCCTTCTTCTCGCCCACGACTGTGGCCGGCGGTGGCCTCTGCTTCCCAGACCCACTAACAAAGCTGGAGATTGCTGCTGCGGAGTAGGCCCTGGGACCTGCTGCTTCTCTTGGCTCCTGGGCTCGCAGCCGTCGGGGCACGGAACGGCTGCCCGGGGTGTTCCCTCCTCCGGAGCGGTGGCTAGGGCTGGTGGGGCGTGTGCGACGCGGGATCCCGAGCCCGCCGCCAAGCATGGCAAGGACCAGCGCGAGCCTCTCCCCACTGCGGCCTGGACGGCAGGCGTGGGTTGGGAGCCGGCCCAGGACATCCAGGTGGGATGGGCCACCGCTCAGGCGCTGTCCCAGGCGAACGGGGCCAGGAACAAACCCCATGTTTTCCATCATATGCTGACTGGGAGCACTATAAGAGTTATGTGAAATATTAATTTCAGCCCCCCATTGTGCCACTAAAACTCTACCCCAAAGATTAATGGGAATTGGCATGAAATAGGGCTGAATTGTACCCTTTTGACCATCAGGGCCAGTGCAAGGCAAGATAAATGTGCTCTCATAAAAGCTCTCAGCTTTTCCAACACCTACTAGTCCCATGTTAGAGGGATGTTTAAGCCAGGAGGAAAACCATAAACTAGAGGAAATAACAGAAACATCAGCAGCAGTATCTACTAGGCCTTCAAACTTTTTTCCTTGAATGTGTATGGTGCAGGTGGGCCATTGTTTAGAAATTGCATTAATTACATTAATCCAATAAATGGCCTTTTCACCGCTGGAGCCCATTCCAGGGCTACGTGTCTTATCTGCTTTGTTTAAAATGATATTAAGTAGTAAAAGCGATTGAGTTTGTTTAACAGTAGTAAAAGAAACAGGAGCTTGGCCTGGGGCGCGAAACCTATCCCAAGCTCTCATACACGCCTTTGTTACTTGTTTTGTGGTAAGAGTATCAAAGCCTAATTGGGCATAAGTATCAGAGAAATTATCAGAACCTGTGAGCTGAACCTGAGTAATTAGAGTGCCATTAGTCTGACATAGCTGAGCCTGCAGACAGACCTCTTCGGACCACCAAGTACAAAATTGTAAATGCTGAGATGGGGTCAGAACAGCTTTTGCCAAAACGTACCAATCTAAAGGAAGTAAAGTGACCTCCATACAAAAAGTCTGCAATACCATTTTAACATGAGGAGAAGTAGGGCGATACTGAGTACAAGCATCCTTAAATTCTTTTTAAAAAGTAAGATTCCAACATCATCCTGATACCAAAGCCTGGCAGAGACACAACAAAAAAAGAGAATTTTAGACCAATATCCCTGATGAACATCGATGCAAAAATCCTCAATAAAATACTAGCAAACCGAATCCAGCAGTGCATCAAAAAGCTTATCCACCATGATCAAGTGGGCTTCATCCCTGGGATGCAAGGCTGGTTCAACATATGCAAAT
>NW_016810331.1:1704608-1714350 GCF_001698545.2 Rhinopithecus bieti
AAACAACCCCATCAAAAAGTGGGCAAAGGATACGAGCAGACATTTCTCAAAAGAAGACATTCATACAGCCAACAGGCACATGAAAAAATGCTCATCTTCAGTCGCCATCAGAGAAATGCAAATCAAAACCACAATGAGATACCATCTCACACAAGTTACAATGGCAATCATTAAAAGTCAGGAAACAACAGGTGCTGCAGAGGATGTGGAGAAATAGGAACACTTTTACACTGTTGGTGGGACTATAAACTAGTTCAACCATTGTGGAAAACAGTGTGGCAATTCCTCAAGGATCTAGAACTAGAAATGCCATTTGACCCAGCCATCCCTTTACTGAGTATATACTCAAAGGATTATAAATCATGCTACTATAAAGACACAGGCACACATATGTTTACTGCAGCACTATTCACAATAGCAAAGACTTGGAATCAACCCAAATGTCCATCAGTGACAGACTGGATTAAGAAAATGTGGCACATATACACCATGGAATACTGTGCAGCCATAAAAAAGGATGAATTCGTGTCCTTTGTAGGGACATGGATGCAGCTGGAAACCATCATTCTCAGCAAACTATCCCAACAACAGAAAACCAAATACTATATGTTCTCACTCATAGATGGAAATTGAACAATGAGATCACTTGGACACAGGAAGGGAAACATCACACACAGGGGCCTACTGTGGTGAGTGGGGGGGGGGAGATAGCATTAGGAGGTAAACCTAATGTAAATGACGTGTTAATGGGTGCAGCACACCAACATGGCACATGTGTACATATGTAATAAACCTGCACTTTGTGCACATGTACCCTAGAAGTTAAAGTATAATTAAAAAGAAAAAAGTAAGATTGAGCAGCACATATTGACGCAGACCAGTTGAGGAACTGAAAGGACAGGAGGGTGAGGGGCTGAAGTGAATGGGGGAAGGCCTGAAGAATTACAGGTAAATTGTAGTTTGGTCCCAGAGCCTTTAGTTGATGCCCAGAGGCAAATGCTGCAAAGGTTTGCAGAGGGAAGAATTAGCATATCTGTGGTCCTGGGCTGTGTGAGTCGTGGCTGAGGGAGCTTCAAGTACTGGCTCTTCGTGAAAAGAAGTAAGATCATCAGGAGGTAACGTTAAGCCAAAGTCACCAGAGTTAGACATTGAATTTTCAGCATCCTTCGGTGGGGGAGGAGTAGTCTAAGGGAGAGGCTGATCAGATAACGAAGGCCATGCAGGAGAGGAAAGTTGAGGAGGTATTAGGATGGCATGCACCAAGGCCCAATCACCCCAAACAGTGATGGGAACAGAATTCCCTGTCGAGACCAGCTCCTGGAATTGTGCAACAAGATCCTATACTTTTACATATACGGTTCCTTTTTCAGGGAACCAAGGGTAGTATTTTTCTACCATCCTGAATAGAGCGACCATATTTTCTGTGGTTACTCAGACCCTTACCTGTTTTAACAGGTCTACATCTAAGGTTCCTTTTTCTGGAGGCCAAGGACAGAATTTTACCACTGCCCTGAATAGAGTGACCATATTTTCCACGGGCACTTGAACCATTTCCTGTTTTAACCAGAGTTTAATATAGAAGAGATAAGTATAATTTTTATACTCCGTGTGTTAACCCAGACCATACACAGACGACTCACCAGTTGTCAGGGAGTCGAACATGCGTATCTGTGGACCAAACCGATGCCGTTTCTCCACACCTACCAAAGGGAATCAGGTTCCCACTGCACTTAGGAAGAAAGAAAAAACCACGTTGGTGCACTAGATATCAGGGGAAACCCCACCCCCGATATTAAACGTGGGTTCTTTTCTATTTCCCTAAGTGTCGGCTGGTCTGAGAAATAAAGGGAAAGAGTACAAGAGAGAGAAATTGTAAAACTGGGTGTATGGGGGAAACATCACATGTCGGCAAGTTCCGTGATGCTCCCTGAGCCATAAAACCAGCAAGTTTTATTAGCGATTTTCAAAAGGGGAGGGAGTGTACGAATAGGGTGTGGGTCACAGAGATCACATGCTTCACAAGGTAATAAAATATCACAAAGCAAATGGAGGCAGGGTGAGATCACAGGACCACAGGATGGAGCAAAATTAAAATTGCTAATGAAGTTTCAGGCATGCTTTGTCATTGATAACATCTTATCAGAAGACACAGGTTGAGAGCAGACAACCTGTCTGACCAAAATTTATTAGGCGGGAATTTCCTCATCCTAATAAGCCTGAGAGCACTACAGGAGACCAGGGCTTATTTCATCCCTTCAGCTTCAACTGTAAAAGACAGCCGCCCCCAAAGGGGCTATTTAGAGGCCTACCCTCAGATGTGCATTCTCTTTCTCAGGGATGTTCCTTTCTGAGAAAAAGAATTCAGCAACATTTCTCCTGTTTGCTTTTGAAAGAAGAGAAATATGGCTCTGTTCCACCTGGCTCACTGACAGTTAGAGTTTAAGGTTGTCTCTTGTTCCCTGAACATTGCTGCTATCCTGTTCTTTTTTCAAGGTGCCCATATTTCATATTGTTCAAGCACACATGCTCTACAAACAATTTGTGCAGCTAACACAATCACCACAGGGTCCTGAGGTGACATACACCCTCCTCAGCTTATGAAGATGATGGGATTAAGAGATTAAAGTAAAGACAGGCATAGGAAATCACAAGGGTATTAATTCAGGAGGTGATAAGTGTCCATGAAATCTTCACAATTTATGTTCAGAGATTGCAGTAAAGACAGGTGTGAGAAATTATAAAAGTATTAATTTGGGGAACTAATAAATGTCCATGAAATCTTCACAATTTATGTTCTGCCATGGCTTCAGCCAGTCCCTCTGTTCAGGGTCCCTGACTTCCTGCAACACCTCCCAGCTCAGGCAAGTCCAGCATGGACACAGAAACCCTTGACACTGAGCCAAGATCTCTTTCCCCTGTATGGCTTGAATTTCAGATATACTGATGTTGAGCCCCTGGCCCACAGTGGGACTCCCCTTGGCCTTACACAGGTAATGCCTATATCCTGGCCTAGGCTTTTCCAAGAAGCCATACTCTGGGAAGGACCTGGAATGGAGGAAAAACCAGTCAGAGGGAACCCCATGAGGGGCTCTGGCTGTGGAAACTTGCCCCTAATGGGGCATAAAAGCCAGGAGGGCAGGGACTCCTGCTCTGCCACAGGTTGGAAGTCAGGACTACAACTTCCCATCTTACTCTTGGGATGCAGATCAGCTGTTTTCAGATGAGAGAGTCTGAGGTTCCAATTTTATAAGATGAGAAGAAGGGCTGAGATGAGGCCCATTCTGCCACTTGGTTGAGTCCAGAGCTGTGATGAAGAGGGAGAAGTTACAGGGCAGGACAAAGAAGGGGGCTCAGGGACCCGGGAGTTTTCCTTGTCAGAAGTCAACTTGCCCCACCCCTGAGAAAACTCTGACCTTCTCAGCTGCAGGGAGGAGAGCAGGGACTGGGGAGGAGGGGACAGGGAAGGGGAACAGTCTGGTGCTCTGTGCCCTGGGGGAGAAGTCTGATGACAGCAGTGACTCAGGAAGGGTTAAGAATATTCCTAAAACAGCCAAGCCACAGCCTAAGCCAGTCCATGAATGCCTCTTCCAGAGAGCAGATCTGTAGCAGGAAAAGTCAGCCTGATCTTTGCCCCACTGTCTGCTACCTGGCCCTGGCTACTAATTAAATCTCCCACCCTGTTGCCTTCACCAACTCCTGTCCTAATGGGGATGGGGTATGAGTAGTCAGAGGAGCCAAATCTACCCGATCAACAGGGAACTCCAGCTGGGACAAGGAACACTGGTCCAGTGCCTCCCCTCCTCCATGCGCACTCCTGGTCTGAGTCAGGTGGGAGACGTAGGGGGACAGACAGGCAAAGTGCAGGCCTTGTGCATGGGATGGAGGCTGCCAGGAGACAGCAACCAAATTCTCCCACCCACACATATGCATCACCACCCATGATCAGGTGGGACCTCCAAGATCATCAACTACTACCTTCTCCTAGCTCTGTGTTCCCCTTTACATAGGGCATCTTGGAGCGAGATGGGCAGGGAAGGGTTGAGGGAGCCTCTTCATGAACAAACCATGTGTTTGTTTCAGGGGCAGGACTGGGTACATAATTTGCAGGATCTGGTGTGAACTGAAAATGGAGTCTGTTGTTCAAAAATTGTTAATAATTTGAAGGCAATGACAACATAGCACTAAATCAAGTTCAGGTCCCCTCTGAGTGTGGGGCTTTTGCCATTGCACAGGTGGCACGTCTATGAAGCCAGCCTTGTGCAGGGGTTCGGTTGAATGAACATTTACTAAGTGTCCACTGCTCAGCTCTTCCGTCTCTGTAATATGGTCTGGCTCTATGTCTGCACTCAAATGTAATTTTGAATTGTAATCCCCACGTTTTGGGGGAGGGACCTCGTGGAAGGTGATGACATCATGGGAGTGGTTCCCACAGGCTGTTCTCGTGAAACTGAATGAGTTCTCACAAGATCTGATGGTTTTATAAGTGGCCTTGCCCCTCTTCGTTTTGCACTTCTCTCTCCTGCTGCCATGTGAAGAAGGAGGTGTTTGCTTCCCCTTCCACCATGATTGTAAGTTTCCTGAGGCCTCCCCAGCCATGTGAAACTGTGAATCAATTAAACTTCTTTCCTTTATAAATCACCCAGTCTTGGGCATTTCTTCATAGCAGTGTGAAAACGAACTAATACACTCTGTGACTTCAGAGACTCCCTCTCAGTGACCCTGTTCTCAAATGTATGAAGACGGGTTCTCAAAGATCTCTCTCTAAACATGGAACGGGGGCTATCTGAAGACATAAGTGATTAAATTCTTATCTATAACTAATGTCTGAGTCCTGAAGACCTTCCTCTGGAGCCTCAGTAAATTTGGTTAATCTCGATGGGTTCAGGTGCTGCAGGTGATTATCCTTATCTTGTCTCCTGCAAAATCATGGGGGTTTGGAGAGTTCTTTTAGACCCCCTCTTGTATGGAGGTTTGTTTTTCTTTTTTCTTTCCTGCAAGGACAAAGTGAATTCTGTGATGGTTTGTGTAGCATTTTTTAGTTTATTGCGAAGAACTGAGGCTCAAGTTTGTAGACTACATTTTTAAATGAAACTTTCTAGACAAAGAAATGCAGCTGAAACTGTTCCTTTGATACAATTTTCCAAACCTACACAGAGTTGATAGCAAGTTTTTCTCTTTATCTTTCCCTGAATTGTATATATTCATATAAATGCTCTTAAATTATTAGTACAACAGGGTAGATTGTCATTACAGAGAATGTCCTTAGTATAGAGCACAAATCTTCCCACTGCCAAATGGGCTCTGGTCACCAAGCACCCAGAGGTGGCCTTCAACTTCCACTTCTTGGTTCTTTTGCTTACCATTTCTATTTCTAGAATGGCTTTGTCTTCTCACTTGTCTGTCTGGTAATATCCTACTCCTGTAAGAATCAATGAGTTCTTGATACATATTGGCCTCAATTTGCCTCCTGTTTGAACCTTTTTCCAGTTTTCCAGGCAAGGTTGATTTATCTGTCTTCTGTGTTTCCATAACAATCTTTCCAAGCATAATACAGTAAAAATAGAGCTGATTCATCATGTCCTGTCCGTTTCCCTCTGGAGACTTGGGAGCTGATGTGAGAATACAGGTGTGCCCCTGTATAAGCTCTTTGGTGGCCTTTGTCAGTTGAGCACAGTCTCAGTATATAATTGTTCTCAGGTACCATTAAACTGTACCTGAATAATTGAAGGATTGAAAATGTTCAGGAAATCGCCCAGGATGCTTCAATAATTCGTCCTAATTAGGGATATGGGGAAACTTTGCATGAAACTTTGAGGATAAATTAAAATTCAGTAGGCAGAATGATAGTATATGTTGATAATTTTTTATTTTAAAATATTCATTTTTTACCATTTTGATATAATAATTTATTTTTTAAGAGAAAGGCAGAAACCACTGCTTATTAGAAGACAGATTTTATCAATTTTTATACCCCTAGACTTATTGTATATCAAACCTATATAAAAAATCTATAAATCAAATCATTAATTGTGCCTAGTATAATAATTCTATATATGGATGTAGTGTTTAATTCTTCAGGAGCTTTAATAACTTCAAGGCACTTTGATTGCTTTAAAATTAATTCTAATTGTGTTTGTTTATATTGTATCATTAAGCAAAAGTACAGAGTAAGCAATTAGTGTGATTAATTCCTCTTCTATAACACAGTAAAGCACTGCCTCCCTAGACCAACTCTCTGGGATCCCTGGAAGACATCTGGCATCCAACAAGTCTTCACCCCCTCTTTTGAAAGCTCTGGAGAAACTGGAGGCAATTCTGTGAATTATGCACCCTCTAGAGGCAATTCCATTAATTACCCTCCCTCACTTATCCATGACACAATTTCTTCAGTTACATGTAGAATGCTGTAATGTGTCTCCTGGCTAGACCCTTTATTTCACAGATGTGGAAATTGAGGCCATGAAGGATAGATAATTGTTCAGAGTCCACATGACTGGTTACTGCCCAGAGCCTGGCCTGGACTTCTCTCTTGTTCTGGGGTCTTGAGTTCTCTCCCTCTTCTTTAGTACATATGACCAGATGTAACATAATCTGTGTACCAGATGGTTATTTTCCATCTTTTGTTTCTTTGCATTATAATAGCTATTTTAGTGGGTATGGCGTTATACCTCACTGTGGACTTGCTTTCCATTTCCTGTATGACTTGTGATATTGTCTGCACATATTTTAAGGTTTATACACTAACAAAGCTGATTACTAGGGGAGTGGGTGTAAGGGGAACTGTGTGGCTGCTGAGTGGCTTCCCTGTGGGATGATCAGCCAGAACCCACTATTGTATTAGGGCAATCCCCAGATGTCACCGTCTATGAGTCTTTTCCAGTTTTTATGGGTACATAGTAGGCATATATATATTTATGGGGTACATGGGATATTTTGATACAAACATATAATGCATAATAATCACATCAGGGTAAATGGGATATTCATTATCTCAAACATTTGTCATTTATTTGTATTATAAACAATTCAGTTTTAAGCAGTTATTTTAAAATGTACAAAAAAACTATTGCTGACTGTAGTTACCCTGTTGTGCTATCAATTAGTAGATATTATTCATTGTAACTGTATTTTGTACCTATTAACTATCCCCACTTCCCCCCACCGACTGCACTTCCCAGTCTCAAGTAACAACCATTCTACTCGATCTTCATGAGTTTAATTGCTTTAATGTTTAGTTCCCCAAAATGAGTGTGAATGTGCAGTTTATCTTTCTGTGGCTGACTTATTTCACTTAAAATAATGTCATCCAGCACCATTCCATGTTGTCACTAATGACAGTATCTCATTCTTTGTTATGGCTGAATAGTACTCCATTGTATATATGCACATTTTCTTTATCCATTAATCTGTTGATGGACACTTAGGTTGCTTCCACATCTTGGATATTGTGAATAGTAATGCAATAAACATAGGAGTGCAGCTATCTCTTCAATATATTTATTTTCTTTTTTGTGTATATATCTAGCAATGAGATGACTGGATCATATGGTAGCTCCATTTTTAGTTTTTTGAGGAACCTCAAAATTGTTCTCCATAGTGGTTGCACTAATTTACATTCCCACCAACAGTATGCAAGGGTTCACTTTTTTCCATATCCTCACCAGCATTTGTTATCACCTGTCTTTTGAATAAAACCCATTTTAACCAGAGTGAGATGATATC
The DNA here is from genome assembly GCF_001698545.2 of Rhinopithecus bieti. Lineage (NCBI taxonomy): Eukaryota > Metazoa > Chordata > Mammalia > Primates > Cercopithecidae > Rhinopithecus > Rhinopithecus bieti. The sequence continues at coordinate 1,712,331 of NW_016810331.1, forward strand.
TCCCCATAGTTTTGATTTGCATTTCTCTGATAATCAGTGATGTTGATCACCTTTTCCTGAGTCTATTAGCCTTCTGTATTTCCTCTTTTAAGAAATGTCTATTAAGATCTTTTGCCCATTTTAAAATCAGATTATTAGATTTTTCTCTATACAGTTGTTTGAGCTTTTTATATATTCTGGTTATTAATCCCTTGTCAAATGGATAGTTTGCAAATATGTTTCCCTATTTTGTGGATTTTCTCTTTGTTGATTGTCTCTTTTGCTGTGCAGAAGCTTTTTACTTAATGAGATCCCATTTGTTCACTTTTGCTTTGGTTGTCTCTGCTTATGGGACATTGCTTAAGAAATCTTTCCCCAGTCTAATGTCCTGGAGAATTTCCCCAATGTTTTCTTGTAGTAGTTCAACCTACCAAGATTGAACCATGAAGAAACTCAAAACCTGAACTGACCAATAACAAGTAATGAGATCAAAGCCTTAATAAAAAAGTATCAACAAAGAAAATCCTGGAAGCAATAGCTTCACTGCTTTATTTTATCAAATATTTACAGAAGAACTAGTAACAATCCTACTCAAACTATTCCAAAAAAATAGAGGAGGGAGGAATATTTCAATGCCTCATACTTAAACCAAAGACCCATTAAAAAAGAAAACTACAGGCCAATATCCCTAGAGAAAATTGATGCAAAAATCCTCAAGAAAATTTACAGGCAAAACAAAGTCCACAACATATTGAAAATTATTGATAATGACCAAGTGGAATTTATGCCAGGAATGGAAGGATGGTGCATCCTAATGCAAATCAATGTGATCATCATATCAACGAATGAACGACAGAATTTATAATAATGTGAATTGATGCTGTAAAGCATTTGATAAAATTCAACATTCTATTGTAAAAACTCTTAACAAAACAGGATATAGAAGAAACATACCTCAACACAATAAAAGCCATGTGAGGCACACCCACAAGTAGTATCTTACTGAATGGGAAAAAAACTGAAAGCCTTTCCTCTAAGATCTGGAAGAAGAGATGCCCACTTTCACCACTCTGCCTCCTGAGTTCAAGCGATTCTCCTGCCTCAGCCCCTCCCAAGTAACTGGGACTACAGGCGCATGCCACCACACCTGGCTAATTTGTGTGTGTGTGTGTGTGTGTGTGTGTGTGTGTGTGTGTGTGTGTGCGTGTGTGTATTTTTAGTAGAGGTGGGGTTTCACCGTGTTAGCCAGAATGGTCTCAATCTCCTGACCTTGTGATCCGCCTGCCTCAGCCTCCCAAAGTGCTGGGATTGCAGGCATGAGCTACTGTGCCCAGCCCTTCCTGTCTTCTTCAAAGCTCTCCAAACTGTTCCAAGCTCTGCCCATTACTCACTTCCAAAGCTGCTTCCACATTTTCAGGTATCTTTATAGCAGTGCTCTACTTCCCAGTACCAATTTTCTGTATTAGTCTGTTCTTGCATGGCTATGAAGAACTACCTGAGACCGGGTAATTTAAAAAGAAAAGAGGTTTACTTGGCTCAGAATTCTGCAGGTTGCACAGGACGCATGGCTGAGGAAGCCTCAGGAAACTTACAATCATGGCAAAAGGTTAAGAAGGAGGTGGTACGTCTTACATGGCTGGAGCAGGAGGAAGAAAGAGCAAAAGGGGAGGTGCTACATACTTTTAAACAATCAGATCTGGTGAGAACTCACTATCACAAGAATGGCAAGGGAGAAATCCTCCACCATGATCCAATCACCTCCCCTACACAGTGTAGGAGGCTCCTCCTCCTACACTGGGGATTACAATTAAACATGAGATTTGAGTGAGGACACAAATCTACACCATTTTCATAAGGTTAATATTAAAAGTTATTTGCTTTCCTATATACTAGCAATGAAAAAAAAATTGGAATTTGAAATTTCAAATGCAATGCTATTTACATGAGCACCTCCAAAATCAAATATGTAAGCATAAAGTAAACAAAATATGTACAGGATCTATATGAGGAAAACTTCAAAACTTTAATAAAAGAAATCAAA
>NW_016810332.1:0-712 GCF_001698545.2 Rhinopithecus bieti
CATCATAAGCTTCTGTGCACTCCAAAATATTCCATTGCAGATTCCAAGAAAACAGTGTTACCAAACTGCTAAATGAAAAGAACAGTGCAACTCTGTGAGATGAATTCAAACATCACAAAGACATTTCACAGAAAGCTTCTTCTTGGTTTTTCTCTGAGGATATTTCCTTTTTCACCATAGGCTTCAATGCCCTCCCAAATATCCTATTGCAGATTCCTCAAAAACAGTGTTATCAAACAGCTCAATGAAAAGAATGGTGTAACTCTATGAGATGAATTCACACATCACAAAGCAGTTTCTCAAAAGTTTCTTTCTAGTTGTTATCTGAGGATATATCCTTTTTCACTATAGACCTCAATGTGATCCCCAATATTCCTTTGCAGATTCCACGAAAACAGTGTTAGCAAACTTCTCAATGAAAAGAACAGTGTAACGCTGTGACATGAATTCAGACATCACAAAGCAGTTTCCCAGAAAGCTTCTTTCTAGTTTTAATCTGAGGATATTTTGTTTTTCACCATAGGCCTCAAGGCACTCCCAAATATCCCTTTGCAGATAACATGGAAACAGTGTTAGCAATTGGCTCTATGAAAAGAATAGCGTAATTCTCTGAGATGAATTCACACATCACAAAGAACATTTTCAGAATGTTTCTTTCTAGTTTTATCTGAGAATATTTCCTGTGTCATCGTAGGCTTCAAAGTGATACAAA
>NW_016810333.1:0-235 GCF_001698545.2 Rhinopithecus bieti
GAGAAAACCTTGCTATGTTACCCTGACTAGGGAGCAGTGACCTTATTTCAGCTCACTGCAACCTCAACCTCAGCGTTCAAAGAATTCTTATGCCTCAGCCTTTTGAGTAGGTAAAATTACATATACCCACCATTCTGGACTAATTTTTATATTAGTAGAAATGGGGTTTCACCTTGTTGGCCAGGATGCTCTTAACTCCCGGCCTTATGTGATCCACCCACCTTGGCCCACAAGC
>NW_016810334.1:0-2439 GCF_001698545.2 Rhinopithecus bieti
AAAGGTCTGTTTGACACCTGTTTGCAATATATGGATTAATCTCACAAAAATTAACCTTTCTTTTTTTGTTGGAAGGTTGGAAACACTTTTTTTATATAATGAGCAAAGAAATATTTCAAAGGCATTTGAGGCCTACAGGGAAAAACAGAATATCCCACTATAGAAATAGAAAGAAGCTATCTGTGAAATTGCTTTGCAATGTGTGGATTTATCTCACAGAGTTAAACCTTTCTTTTGATTCAACAGGTTGGAAAACTCTTGTTTGTGTGAAGAATGTGTGAAGGGACATTTCAAAGCCCATTGAGGCATATAGGAAAAAACTGAACACCCCATGGTAAAAATTCCACAGAGGTTATCCGTGAAACTGCTTTGCAATGTGTGGGTTCTTCATACAGAGTTAAACCTTTCTTTTATTCAGCAGCTTGAAAACACTGTTTTCATAGACTCTGTGAAGGGACAATTCAGAGCCCATTGATGCCTATGTGGAAAAACTGAATATCTCACGATAAAACTGGCAAGAAGCTCTCTGTGAAACTGCTTTGGGATGTGTGGATTCTTCTTACAGAGTTAAACTTTTCTTTTATTCAGCAGGTTGGAAATACTCTTTTGTAGAATCTATGAAGGGACATTTCAGAATCCATTGAGGCCTCTTGGGTAAATAAGAATATCCCATGATAAAATACACAAAGAAGCTATTTGTGAAACCACTTTGCAATGTAAGGATTCATCTCCAGAGTTAAACCTTTCTTTTTATTCAGGAGGTTGGAAACAATCTTTTTGTAGAAACTGCAAAGGGAGATTTCAGAGCCCATTGTGGCCTATAAGAAAAAAAAAGAACATTCCACAATAAAAAGTAGAAACAAGTGATGTGAAACTGGTTTGCTATGTGTAAATTTATCTCACAGACATAAACCTATCTTTTGACTCATCAGGTTGAAAAGCCATTTCGTAGAATCTGTGAAGAAATATTTTGAAGCCCACTGAGGCTTATAGGGAAAACCAAGTATCCCATGATAAAATCTAGAAAAAGCTATCTGTGAAACAGACAGGTTCATGATATATGGATTCATCTCAAAGTGTTAAACCATTCCCTTGATTCAGCAGTTGAGATATATTCTTTTTGTAAAATCAGCAAAGGGACTTTTCACAACCATTTAGGTCTATAGGGACACAGCAAGCATCCAGCGACAAAAACTAGAAAGATGCTATCACTGAAACCCTTTGCACTATGCGGATTCCTCTCACAGAGTTAAAACTTTTGTTTGATTCAGCAGGTTGGAAACACTCTTTTTGTAGAATCTGCAAGGGACATTTCAAATCCCTTTGAGGCCTACAGGGAGAAATGGAATATCCTGCAATAAAAACTAGAAAGATGCTATCTATGAAACCGCTTTGTGATATGTGGATTAATCTCACTGGTTGAAATTTTCATTTGATTCAGCAGGTTGGAAACACTTTTTGTAGAATCTGTGAAGGGAAATTTCAAAGCCCTTTGAGGCCTCTAGGGAAATACAGAATATCCCCAATAAAACTAGAAAGAGGCTATCTGTGAAATCACTTTTTGATGTGTGGATTAATCTCCCAGAGCTAAATTTTTCTTTAGATTCAGAAGGATGGAAACACTCTTTCTGTAGACACTGTGAAGGGACATTTTGGAGCCCATTGAGGCTTATAGGAAAAAAATCAAATATCCCACAATAAAAACTGGAAAGTCGCTATCCATGAAACAGATTTGTTATGTTTGGATTCATCTCACAGAACTCAAAGTTTCCTTTTGTTTGGCACCTTAGAAACATTCTGTTCGTTGAGTCTGTGAAGGAACAGTTAGGAGCCCATTCATGTCTACTGGGAAATATCAAATATCTCACAATATAAGCTAGAAAGATGCTGACTGTGAAACCTATTTGCGATGTGTGGATTAATCTCACAGACTTAAACTTTTCTCTTGATTCAGTAGGTTGGAAACATTCTTTTCATAGAATCTGCAAAGGGACATTTCAGAGCCCATTGAGGCCTAAAGGTAAAAATAAATATCCCATTAAAAAAGTGAGAAAGAAGCTATTTGAAAACTGCTTTGCAAGGTGTGTATTCAATTGAAAAAGTTAAACCTTTCTTTTGGTTTGGCATGCTAAAACTCTCTTTTGTAAAGTCTGTGAAAGGGCATTTTGGAACCCATTGATGCCTACAGGGAAAATTGAGTATCTCATGATAAAACCTAGAAAGAGACTATCTGTGAAACCCGTTTGTGATGTGTGGATTCATCTCACAGAGATAAACTTCTCTTTCATTTCACCAGGTTGGAAACATTCTTTCTGTAATATCTGCAAAGGGATATTTTGGAGCCAATTAAGGCCCATAGGGTCAAACTGAATATCTTGTGACAAAAACTAGGAGAAAGCTATCTGTGCAACTGCTTTGTGGTGTGTGGATTAATCTCAA
>NW_016810335.1:0-1005 GCF_001698545.2 Rhinopithecus bieti
CACACAGCACAAAGCCATTTCTCAGAAAGTTCTTTGTAGATTTATCTGAATATATTTTCTTTTCACCATAGGCCTCAATACGCTCCCAAGTATCCCTTTGCAGATTCAACAAAACAGTATTTCCAAACTGCTGATTGAAAAGTAAGGTTTTAATTTTCTGAGGTGAATGTGCAGATCACCAATCAGTTTCTCAGATAGCTTCCTCCTAGTTTTTATCTGGGATATTCACTTTTCACCATTGGGCTAATTTATCTCCTATATGGACAAAAACAGTGTTTCAAACCTGCTGAATCCAAAGAAAGGTTTAGCTCTATGAGGTGAATGCACACCTCACAAAGCAGTTTCTCAGAAAGCTTCTTTCTAGTTTTTGTCTGAAGATATGTTCTTTTTCACCATAGGCCTCTATGCACTCCCAAAATCCTTCACAGATTCTACAGAAGCTGTGTTTCCAACCTGCTGAATGAAAAGAAAGGTTTTTCTCTGTGAGATGAATACACACATCACAAAGCAGTTTCTCAGATAACTTCCTTCTAGTTTTTATCATGGGATATCCACTTTCTGTTTTGGCCTCAATGAGCTCCCAACTGTCTATTCGCAAAATGAACAAAAACAGTTTTCAAAACTCCTAAATCGAAAGAAAGTTTTAACTCTGGGAGATGAATTCACACATCACCAAGCAGTTTCTCAGAAAGCTTCTTTCTAGTTTGGACCCAAATATATTTTCTTTTTCTCCATAGGCTTCAATGCACTCCCAAATATCCCTTCGCATATGCTACAAAAACAGTGTTCCAAATATCTGAACGAGAAGAAAGGTTTAACTCTGCCAAATGAATGCGCACATCACCAAGCAGTTTCTCAGATCAGTTCCTTCTAGCTTTTATCTGGGATATTTGCTTTTTCGTTATTGGCCTCAATGAGCTCCCAAATGTCCATTCACTGAATAGACAAAAAGAGTGTTTCCAAATTGCTAAATCAAAATAAAGGTTTAACGCCATGAGATGATTG
>NW_016810336.1:0-1795 GCF_001698545.2 Rhinopithecus bieti
CCGGGCGCTTCGCCGGGCTCTGGCTCCTGCATCCGGGCGCAGCGCGCAGGCCGAGGCGCTGGCAGGCCCCCCCGCCGCTCCGAAGGCTGGTGAGTGGGGGCTCCGCGGCTCGGCGCGGGGACTCGGTGGGGCTGCGGCGTGGAGGTTGCGGGCAGGTGGGGATCCGTGGTGCTGGGCTCAGACGTGTGAGGCGCTCCCTGCACCCACGTCCCCACCTCTCTGCCGCCCTTTGTCTCTGAGCTCCTCCTTGCCCCTTAGAGCCGTCGCCACCGCTTTTCTCCGGGTCGTTCTGGTGAGTTTCCTATCCCCTTAGTTATCCCCGGTCTCCCTGCCCCATATCCCCACCTCCCCAACCCGTGGCCTCCGCTCACAGGCATGTTTCCAGCACCGAGCCTGATGCCTTGTGCATTTATAGGGCTCGATTGCTTTCTCTATCAGAGGGCTTATTTCACCAATTTCAGATATATCTGATGTGGCTGAGGCTGCAAGGGGTCTGGGCATTAGTGTGTGTGTGTGTGTGTGTGTGTGTGTGTGTGTGTGTGTGTGAGAGAGAGAGAGAGAGAGAGAGAGAGAGACAGAGAGAGAGAGAGACAGAGAGACTGAATTTGTGAGTGGGATCGCCGTCCTGAACAGGTGTGTGGAGCTGAATGTTTAAATGTGAGGATGATTTCGAAAGTCTGAAGTTTGTGTTTTGTGCCCTAAAGAATGTGTGTGTGTGTGTTTCTGTGTGTATGTAGGAACTGTGTGACTGTCACTGCCTCTGTAGGATTTAATCCATGACGGGTGGTTGTGCAGAGCCACGAAGGTGTGTGTGGTTGTGTGTCTGAGGGTGTACATGAATGTGTGTGTGTGCAGAATTGTACCACTGTATGCCTGGAATTGCATTTCTGAAGGTGTGTGGTTGTGCGCCTGAGGGTGTACATGAATGTGGGAAGCGTGTGTGTGTGTGTAGGGATAGTATGATTGCATGCATGGAGCTGCATTTCTGAAGGTGTGTGTGGGTGTGTGTGTGGTTGTATGTCTGAAGAGTTTGCGTGTGACTGTGTCTGTCTGGGGTTGTGGATATGTCAGTTGCATATAAGAGGTTTTCGAGGTTATGTGTGCCTGTGTGTGTCTGAGTGTGTGTGATGTGGGTGGTTTCCATCCCATCTCTCTCTCCCCTCACTCACTCCTCTGGCTAGCACAGCATTGACATAAAATGTATAGAAAGCATTTTCAGTTTGCTCACTGTAGCCTGCTTTAGTTTTAGGGATGTAAGAGGCTCCAAGAGGCAGCCGACACATCTCGTCATATCGAAGTGTCTGCAGGTTGGGAGAACCAAGTGGGAAAGACCCGTCCTCACCCCTCACTCTGTAGAGACTGGGGACACTAGAAGGGACATTTTCTGAGCAGGAAACCCAAGAGGTAAGTCCAAAAGAAAGCCTAGACCCAGGAAAGCCTAGAGAAGAGGGAGCCCAGGGTGGGGAAGAAGAGAGAGACCCAGAGAGGCCCAAGTGGAGGTTAAGATCACATTTCAAGGCTGGGCGCGGTGGCTCATGCCTGTAATCCCAGCACTTTGGGAGGCCGAGGAGGGCGGATCACAAGGTCAGGAGATCGAGACCACGGTGAAACCCCGTCTCTACTAAAATACAAAAAATGAGCCGGGCGAGGTGGCGGGCGCCTGTAGTCCCAGCTACTCGGGAGGCTGAGGCAGGAGAATGGCGTGAACCCGGGAGGCGGAGCTTGCAGTGAGCTGAGATCGCGCCACTGCACTCCAGCCTGGGCAACAGAGCAAAACACCGTCTCAAAAAAAAAA
>NW_016810337.1:0-888 GCF_001698545.2 Rhinopithecus bieti
AGTGCTGTGTTCGTTTGTTTTTTTCCCTTTGATTTCCTTTTTTATATTTTAATCTTTTTTTTTTTATTTTATTTTTTTTTTTTTTTTAATTTTTTTTTTTTTTTTTTTTTTTTTTTTTTTTTTTTGAGACGGAGTCTCGCTCTGTGGCCCAGGCTGGAGTGCAGTGGCCGGATCTCAGCTCACTGCAAGCTCCGCCTCCTGGGTTTATGCCATTCTCCTGCCTCAGCCTCCGGAGTAGCTGGGACTACAGGCGCCTGCCAACTCGCCTGGCTAGTTTTTTGTATTTTTTAGTAGAGACGGGGTTTCACCGTGTTAGCCAGGATGGTCTCGATCTCCTGACCTCGTGATCCGCCCATCTCGGCCTCCCAAAGTGCTGGGATTACAGGCTTGAGCCACCGCGCCGGCCCATATTTATCATTTTTTTTGTCCAGAATCCATTTTCAGTCTCTTCATTTCTTTTTGATTTTTTTTATTTCATTTTATTTTATTTTTAAGTTCTGTTGGACTTGATTCTTTTTTATTTAAAAAAAAACTCTCTTTTTGGCTGGGCACAGTGTCTTACGCCTGTAATCCCAGCACTTTGGGAGGCTGAGGTGGGCAGATCAACTGAGGTCAGGAGTTCAAGACCAGCCTGGTCAACATGGTGAAACCCCATCTCTACTAAAAAGACAAAAATTAGCTGGGCGTGGTGGTGGGGGCCTATAATCCCAGCTATTCGGGAGGCTGAGGCAGGAGAATCACTTGAACCTGGGTGGCGGAGTTTGCAGTGAGCCAAGATTGTGCCATTGCTCTCCAGCTTGGGCAACAGAGCAAGACTCCGTCTCAAAAAAATAAAACAGACAAACAAAAAATTCCCTTTTTTAAATCTTTTTTTACTTTAAGTAGTTA
>NW_016810338.1:0-1746 GCF_001698545.2 Rhinopithecus bieti
TATTATATATATAATATAAGGTTGTGAGATTTTGTTCCTGACATATTTTTAATTGTCTTCTGGTTGTCTTCAATACTTTTTGTTCCTTTATTTTACCCTTAATTTTCATCATTGTGCTTTGGTGGTTTTCTATAGTGGTACAATTTGTAACCTTTCCTCATTTGTGTGTTCATTTTATGACTAAGTTTTATACATTCATGTGTTTTCATAATAGTAGATGCAATTTTTCCACTTCTAGGTTTAGGACACTTTTGAGCATTTCTTGTGGAGCCAGGCACTGGCTAAGAATTTTTTTCAGTTTTTACTTGTCTGTGAAAGACTATTTCTTTTTCATTTAAGAAGGAGAGTTTTGCTGAATATAATATCTTTGCAGTATTTTTTCTTTCAGCAATTTGAATGTATTATTCCATTTTCTCCTGGACCTGGCCTGTAAACTTTCTGCTGAGAAATCTGCTGTTAGTTTGATGAGAGTTGTTTTTTTGTTGTTGTTGTTGTTGTTATTGTTTGTTTGTTTTTTGTATAGGTAAGTGGATGATTTTGCTTACTATTTATAGAATTATTTGTCTTTGACTTTAGACATTTTGACTAAAATATATTATCAATAAGACCTATAAGTATTGTATTTATTTGGGGTTCTAAGAACCTCCTATATCTGAATGTCCAAATCTCTTGCTAGACTTGAGAAGCTTTCATTTATTACTTTGTTAAATAAATGTCTTAATCTATTCATTATTTCTTCTTATTGGACTCTAATAATTCAAGCGTTTGGTTGCTTTTATGTTTTTCCCTACATCAGAAAGGCTTTGCTCATTCCTTTTTATTGTGTTTTTTATATTTCGTTCTTATTGGGTTATTTCAAAAGACCTGCCTTCAAGTTCTGAAATGATTTCTTGTGCTTAGTTTATTTTTGAAGCTTCAGAATGTAATTTGCATTTTTTCAATTAATTTTTTAGTTTCATAATTTTTGTTTGACCCTTTTTTTCTTTTCTTTTCTTTCTTTCTTTCTTTCTTTCTTTCTTTCTTTCTTTCTTTCTTTCTTTCTTTCTTTCTTTCTCTCTCTCTCTCTCTCTCTCTCTCTCTCTCTTTCTTTCTTTCTTTCTTTTTTTTTTGAGTCGAGGTCTTACTCAGTTGCCCAGGCTGAAGTGCAGTAGCATCATCTTGGCTCACTCCAACCTCTGCCTCCCAGGCTCAAGTGATCCTCCCACCTCAGACTCCCAAGTAGCTGGAATTATAGGCATGTGTCACTATGAGTAGCTATTTTTTATAGAGCCAGGGTTTCACAATGCTGCCCAGAGTTGTCTCAAATTCCTGATGTCATATGACCCACCTGCCTTAGCCTCCCAAAGTGCTGGGATTACCAGCATTATGATAGCTATCACTTTGATAAATTTCTCATTTATATTCTGAATAGTTTCTCTGATTTCTATGTTTTGTTTTTCAGATTTTTTTTTAAATCTCATTGAGCTTCTTTACCATCAAGTAAAGAAGTGGTCTTTTTTTTTTTCTTGCTTTTTCATGGTTCATGTGTCTTTACATTGATATATTTGAAATGTGATTATATATTCACTATTTCGGCTTTTCTTCATTGAGGTTAAGAATACAAAATGTTTCTTGTCAACCATTTGAAGCCCCTCCTCTAATTTCTGTTTTTGTAATCATTTTAAGTTGGAGGGTGGGCATCACACATTAAAGTGAGACTAGAAGTTTTTGCAAGGACCCGATCATAATAGAATTACATGTCCTGCT
>NW_016810339.1:0-1516 GCF_001698545.2 Rhinopithecus bieti
CCTCTCGTGAATCACAAATGTTCTTAATGGCATCTGGAATGGTGAATCCTTTCCAGAAGATTTTCAATTTACTTTACCTAGATCCATCAGAGGAATCACAATCTATGACAACTATAGCTATGAAATGTACTTCTTTTTTTTTTTTTTTGAGATGGAGTCTCGCTCTGTCGCCCAGGCTGGAGTGAGTGCTGTTATGCAGTCTTGACTCACTGCAAGCTCTGCCTCTTGGGTTCACGCCATTCTCCTGCCTCAGCCTCCCGAGTAGCTGGGACTACAGGCGCCCGCCACCACGCCCCGTTATTTTATTTTTTATTTTTTATTTTTTATTTTTTATTTTTGTATTTTTAGTAGAGACGGGGTTTCAACGTGTTAGCCAGGATGGTCTGGATCTCCTGACCACGTGATCTGCCCACCTCGGCCTCCCAAAGTGCTGGGATATAAATGTGAGCCACCGCCCCCTGCCGAAATGTATTTCTTAAATAATAATATTAGAAAGTAGAAGTTAAACCTTGATCCATGGGCTGCAGAATAGATGCCGTGTTAGCAAGCATGAAAACAACATTAATCTCCATTTGTATCTCCATCACAGTCATCTACTGGGTGATTTGGGTGCATTGTTGCTCTATTCTATTAGGTGACCAGGTGCATTGTCAATGAGAGTCATATTTTGAAGGAATTTTGTGTGTGTGTGTGAGCAGTAGGACTTAACAGTGAGCTTAAAATATTCAGTAAACCATTCTGTAAACAGATTTCCTGTCATCCAGACTCAGTTGTTCCATTTCTGGAGCGCAGGCAGAGTACTTTTAGCATAATTCTTGAGGGGCCTAGGATTTACATTTTGGTAAATGAGCCTTGGCTTCTGCTCAAAGTCTAGCTATATTAGCTCCTAATAAAAGAGTCAGCCTGCCCTTTAAAGCTTTGAAGTCATAACATCTCCTCTCTAGCTATGAAAGTTCTAGATGGCATCTCCTATTAAAAGTTCGTTTAATCTACATTGAAAGTCAATTGTTTAGTATAGCCACCCTCATCAATTATCTTAGCTGGATTTTCTGGATGATTTCCTGCTGCTTCTATATTAGTAATTGCTGCTTCTCCTTGTACCTTTATGCTATGGTGACAACTTCTTCCCTTAAACCTCATGAACCAAAGTCTGCTCACTTTAAATTGTTTTTCTCCATCTTCTACTCCCCTGTCAGCCTTAAAACAATTGAAGAGAATTAGGGACTTGCTCTCGATTAGGTTTACGGCTTAAGAAAATGTGGCTGGTTTGATCTATCCAGACCACTATAACTTTCTTCATATCAGCAATAAGGTCATTTTTCCTTCGTATTACTTACATGTTCACTGGAGTAGCACTTTTAATTGTCTTTAAGAATTTTTTCTTTATACCGACAACTTGGCCATTTGGTGCAAGAGATCTTGAGTATCCACTATCTCAGCTTCTGACGTGGCTTTCTCACTAAGCTTAATCATTTCCATCTTTTGACCTTTGATATAAAGTGAGAGTCCTATAACT
>NW_016810340.1:0-1208 GCF_001698545.2 Rhinopithecus bieti
CACTTTGGGAGGCCGAGACCGGCGGATCACGAGGTCAGGAGATCGAGACCATCCTGGCTAACATGGTGAAACCCCGTCTCTACTAAAAAATACAAAAAACTAGCCGGGCGAGGTGGCGGGCGCCTGTAGTCCCAGCTACTTGGGAGGCTGAGGCAGGAGAATGGGGTAAACCCGGGAGGCGGAGCTTGCAGTGAGCTGAGATCCGGCCACTGCACTCCAGCCTGGGCGACAGAGCGAGACTCCGTCTCAAAAAAAAAAAAAAAAAAGATGTTATGTAACAAAATTTCTAGGGCATTTAAAGTTAATACATTCAATTTTCCTAATCACCATATGAGGTAGAGTTTACCATTACTCCGTTTGTAAATGAGGAAACTGAGGCACAAAACACTAATCACGTTGAAAAATCTTTATATTTGCAAGAAAATCCCACACATAATAATATATTAGGCCTTAGTAAAGTGCTGAATTTACTAGTAATTTTATTTATAGTTTTCTTGTGTTTATATTTCTATTTGAAATGTATCTCAAATTTTTTGTGCCATATTTATTAGGTTAATTAGAAAGCTTCTAATTTTTATGAGCTCTAGAATATTATAGAAATAATTACATAATTTCAAGAAGCTTACCTGTTCAAAAAGGTTCAAAAGAGCTTACCTCTTAGTTATCTGTATTTGAATGTTTTTGAAGGACATTCTCTCTCAATTTATAGTATCACACCCATGTATTTCTTTACATTTATTAAATCAAGTTTTATAAGTAATATAGTTTTACAATTTAATAAATATCTCTAAATATATTTGTATCACTTTTCTCATTTTAAAAATTTAGGAGTTTTATTTTCTTTGTGCGTATGTATATTAATATATATATTTTGCGAGTTAACAAGTTTAATGTATTTTTTGGCCTATTCAATCAACTAGCTTTCAAATTTATTTGTTGATTATACTGTATCTTGTTTTGTTTTTTTGTTTTTGTTTTTGAGAGGGAGTTTCATTCTTGTTGCCCAGGCTGGAGTGCAGTGTCTCAATCTCGGCTCACCGCAACCTCCACCTCCAGGGTTCAAGTGATTCTCCTGCCTCACTCTCCCATGTAGCTGGGATTACAGGCATGCATCACCACGCTGGCTAATTTTGTATTTTTTAAAATTTTTAGTTTATTCTAATTTATTTATTTTTTATTTTTATTTTATTTATTTATTTTTTTGTTAT
>NW_016810341.1:0-903 GCF_001698545.2 Rhinopithecus bieti
GAAAGAAAGAAAAGGGAGGGAAGGAAGGAAAGAAGGAAGAAAGGAAGGAAGGAAAGAAGGAAGGAAGGAAGGAAGGAAGGAAGGAAGGAAGGAAGGAAGAACAGACAGCTATGAATGTGTGGAGATTAGGCAACATACTCTTTATATTTAATATAGCTATATATGGCAAAAAAGAAGATGGGACTCTCACTGCTATGAACTCAGAGAAGGAAAGGCTGACTTCAGCATGAGAAAGAACTATCACTGTCTATGATTCCTATTTTCATCCACCCTCACATCACTATACACTTGCTATACATTTGCTGAGTACCTATTATGGATCAAACTTTGGTCATAGGTCCTGGGAGCACATAAACAAAGAAAAAATTCTTGCCTATGTGAGTTTCTATGTTTCTTTACTGAAAACTGTGAGGAGGAAGAGAGGTATGTTAGGGGCTAGGGAAGCATGTGATTGAAATATTTCAGGCTATGGGTATGCTTTCTCAAAATCTGTGAGTAAAGATTCAACTTTGTAGTGACTTTCTGGTAAAAGGTCATACTATCTGAACCTTACCAAAGTTTATTTTCTGTTGAAAGAATATCTGAGCTCTGTCTTTATAGGTTAACTTTTCTGCAGTCAACAACACATGTTCCACCACAAAGAAAACAACAAATTATATAGAATTTAAAGGAGGGGACACAACTGTATTAACCTGATCTTTTTGTTCACATTATTGTGTACCATATGCAGCTGCCCATTTCCTTTATGTTTCTTTCGAGAAAGCTGTCCCTACTTCACTTATTGAACCAAATGGATTGTTTAGAAAGCCAGGGTTAGAATGACAGATTTGTGAACATTTGGAAAATCAAATGTACTTTAAACGTAGGGACTTTGTCTTCTGATATCTCTGTTAAAGCTTTGCA
>NW_016810342.1:0-899 GCF_001698545.2 Rhinopithecus bieti
TTATTTAAGATTCTGTTATTTAATTTTCAAATACTTATAGGTTTCTATATATTTTACTGTTAATGTTTTCTATTTAATTCCAGTGTTATCAGAGATTATATTTTGTATTATTTTAATTATTTTAAATTGATCTATATTCATTTTGTGACCTAGAAAACATTTTTTCTTACAGAAAAATCAATGTGAATGTAAACAATTTGCTTTTTTCCATAGTTGATTGAAGTGCTCAATAAATGTGAATTGGCTATGGCAGATGATATATTGTAAAACATTTCTATTTATTATTAATTTATCTGCTCATTCTATCAATTATTGATAGATAAATATCATTGTGTTCAACTATATTTGTAGATTTATCTATTTTGTTATTAGATTTTATTCATTTTGTTTCATATATTTTAAAATTTTTGCATTGGCTGCAAAAATATATAGAATTGGTATTCTATTTAAACCAACTTTCTTGAAGATGGCATATAGTTATTATTCCTTTTTGTCCAGTGTCAGGTCTATCTATGCCTTTAATTGTAGTCCTAAATATCACTAGTAAGTAACAATGATGTAGTGTAATATGATTTTCCTTAATAATTATTAAGATTGGCCGGGCGCGGTGGCTCAAGCCTGTAATCCCAGCACTTTGGGAGGCCGAGACGGGCGGATCACGAGGTCAGGAGATCGAGACCATCCTGGCTAATACGGTGAAACCCCGTCTCTACTAAAAAAAAAAAGATACAAAAAACTAGCCGGGCGAGGTGGCGGGCGCCTGTAGTCCCAGCTACTCGGGAGGCTGAGGCAGGAGAATGGCGTGAACCCGGGAGGCGGAGCTTGCAGTGAGCTGAGATCCCGCCACTGCACTCCAGCCTGGGCGGCAGAGCGAGACTCCGTCTCAAAAAAATAATAAT
>NW_016810343.1:0-233 GCF_001698545.2 Rhinopithecus bieti
AGAGAGAGAGTATGAGAGAGAGAGAGAATGAGAGAGAGAGAGAGAGTGAGAGAGAGAGAAAGAGAGAGAGAGAGAGAGAGAGAGAGAGAGAGAGAGAGAGAGAGAGAATGAGAGAGAGAGAATGAGAGAGAGAGAATGAGAGAGAGAGAGAATGAGAGAGAGAGAGAAGGAGAGAGAGAAGGAGAGAGAGAGAGAGAATGAGAGAGAGAGAGAGAGAGAGAGAGAGAAAGAGA
>NW_016810344.1:0-32441 GCF_001698545.2 Rhinopithecus bieti
GTGAAATAATTTTAATCTGGTTAAATATGAGAATGTGGATTTCCTGGTTCTGATCACTGTACTGTGGCTATCTTAAGAGGTGAACGTTCAGGGAGGCTGGGGAGGAATAAATGGAAATTATACTATTGAGTTGGAAGAGAAACCTACCCCATCAGTCATGAAACCCTCACATTCACAGCAGTGTGTCGGAGGTTCCAGTATGAATGGCATTTCCCAGATGTCAGCTCAAGGTCCCTGTGGAGGGAGTGGGGCTCCCTGGGAATCTAGTGGGGAGCATTCAGGGCTCCCTTCCTCAGGAGCCTGCCCTTCCTGCACAGAAGCATCAGCCTCACCTCTGTAGCGCTGCCCCTCTGCCTCTCAGAACCCACTCGGCTTCAGGCAGATTCTACTGCCAGCCTCCTTTCACAGATACAGCCTCCAGGGACTCAGCCCTGCCTTCCCAAGTGTTCCTGCCTCTCTTGGGAAGGGATGCTCTCAGATTCCACACCCCTGGACTTCCCCGGGCAGCACCTGCTCCTTCATTCTTCACTTCCGCAGCTCTCCGTTCTCACTCTGAGGGTCCTCTCCTCCTGGGAGTGTGTGTTGCTGGCAGCAATGAAGATCCTCCCCAGGGCCACCCCCCATGCCCTGTTCTTCTGCACTTCCCTGGCTTCCTGGGTTGGTTCTGCTGGTGTCACCTGCTTTTGGGTTTACATGGCTTCCCAGCTTCCCAATTTCTCTGAAGTTGAGTTTGATGTGTGTGTTGATGATAGACTTTTCTTCCTCCTCCTCCTCCTCCTCCTCCTCAGTCTTGTTGTTGCTCCATATAGTTTCCAGAAGGAGAAAAGGGATACTGTAAAATTAAGCTGCTGCAGGCTGAGCACAGTGGCTCACGCCTGTAATCCCAGCCCTTTGGGAGGCCGAGGCAGGTGGAGCACCTGAGGTCAGGAGTTCGATACCAGGCTGGCCAACATGGTGAAACCCAATCTCTACCAAAATACAAAATTAGCAAGGCATGGTGGTGTGTGCCTGTAATCCCAGCTACTCAGGAGGCTGAGGCAGGAGGATCTGTTGAACCTGGGAGGCAGAAGTTGCAGTGAGCCGAGATCACACTACTGCACTTCACCCTGGGCAACAAGAGTGAAACTCCATCTCAAAATAATAGTAGTAATAATAATAATAGTAATAAAGCTGCTGCCATGTTTCTCTCAGACCCAGACATCCCGCAGAGTGAGCTGGAATTCTCTGTTTCTCTGTTTCGCCTCCATACCCACTGGCTCCTCTCTGCCCGCTCCCTCTTGGACTGCATCACCAGCATGCCTCGCTCTCTGGCCCTAGTGGAATTCAGACAGTGGGGGATGTCACAGGAGGTGGAAGAGAGAGGAGAGGTGGTTATTTGCTCAGATTCTTCCTTGCTCGTTTGGCAGTGGCCACATCTTTCTACTGATGACTGCAGCTCCTGATGATCCTCCTCTACACCCACAGCTGTCTTTGGGGTCTGTGGACACCTTTCCTGTCCCTCTAGACCCAGAGAGAGAACAGCTCCCCCTCTTGCTGCTCCAGGGCATTCCTCATCTCTCACTGGTTCCCTTAACTCTGTCCACACTTCTGTGAACAGCCCCTTTCCTCAAGTACCCATTCGAATACGTCCTCTGGCTTCCCCCAGGAGCCTGACTGATACCCACAGGTGGGTGGATGCTGGCGTGCTGCCGGGCCCCTCTTCCTCTGGTGACTGGCCAGCCAAGTCTCCAGGAGTCTCGTTAGGGGGGGCAGGCGGTGGGCACAGCACAAGCTGTGAGCTCAAATCCACAGAACAAAAGTGGGAGAAAACACCAGCAGGATGGATTGCGTGACGTCTGTCCTTTAAATCACACAAGGCATCATCAGGCTTCAGACATGAGACAGCCTAAGTATTTAAGTACTTCAAATAAACAAATTGTTTTTCAGAATTGGTCATTGCTAAGTTGGCAAATTGCTATTTGAAACACTGGCTCTCCTTGACTCAGTGATTCAGCCAGCTAGTCCCTTGCCAAGCTAGTTTGTTAACCAAATCCCACCTTGAGAATTTATCTGCTCCTGTCAAAGCCAGATTCTCCCTGCCTGAGGGGAGGCTGGACTTGACTTTCTGACTCAGGATGTGCTGACTTGGATCCCTGGGTCCAAGGGCAGCCCCCTTGGGCCACTGTGGACTGGACATCTTTCATGATGGGGTAGGGGGGCAGGCCCCACGTAATTCACCCTTGACCTCATCCAGGCAGGTGAAGTTCCCTGCAGGAGTCACCTGAGCCCAGCCCCTCAGACCAGGATCCATCATGGTTAGGAGGATTTGGGGCTATCTTAGGTTCTTTGGCTAGAAAGGGGTCCCACTCTTAGGGGTCTACCCCAGAGGTGGGGCACAGAGGGCCTGCTGGGGCCCATGGGCTGGGCTGGGTGGACAGGGATCTGGTCACAGCAGCAGCAGCTGGAAGGCCAAGTGGGAGGGCACCAGGGCCTGGGGCCCATGTCTGGTCCTGGGCCTCCCCAGGCCTCTTGTCTTCTCCTCCGCAGGCATTCGGGATCTGTGTCTGGACCCAGCCTTGCCCAGGAGGTCTAGGGCCATGGTGTGTTGTCATTAGAATCGCAGTGCTCACACCAAGGCAGTGCATTAAATTAGCAGGGCAGAGTCTCATGGATAGGGGACCATGTGGAGGGGGTGGGGGGAAGGGCAGTTGTCCGCAGAGGCTGTGATGGGCCTGGCTCTGGGCTGGGCAGTGGGCCAGGGTCCTGCTGTGTGGCTGAGCTCTGACAATAGGCTGTCTGGGGCTGGTGAGCTCCTGAGAGAGGGGACTGCTGCAGAGTACCCTAGGGTGGGAGCTCATGAGGAGGGGGTCTGTGGGGTGTGGAAGCCATTCTAGAGCAGGCAGATGACACTTGTGAGGGGAACAGGCATAGAAAGGACCCCTGTGGGGGTGGGGGACACACAGCCTCAGAAGGAGCAGGAAAGGGGCTTTGACAGGTCCAGGGAGCATCCCTGAGGTTTCCTAGCACAATTCCTACCAGCCGTGTCCCCAGGGTCTCCCCACCCCCCAAACCTCTGCAGTGCCAGCCCAATGCCCTGGGCAAAACATCCCGGACTCTGGCTGTTACAAAGGAGGACAGGGTCATCTGGACCCGCCTGAGCTCCAGGCCCCCCACTTTCACAGCCCCGTCTGGGTCCAGAAGTTCATACGTGTATAAATGAAAAATGTGCAAGAATCATATGATTGAATTCCCTTTCATAAAGAGGGCCCCTCTAAATTGTTTAAGCCCCGATTCACCCCTGCCCAAAGGAGACAGCAATGGCATGTGTGGGGCTGTGGCCTTGAGACCCAGAGGTCCTGCTGCCCACGATACCCACTGCCCACCCTAGGGGGACTGGCCGTAGCCCTGGAGCCCCCAAACACCATGCAGGAATGCAAGAGGGTCTCAGCTCCTGGGTCCCAGACTGGGAGGGCCCACAGTCCAGTAAACTAATCAGGCCCCAACACACCCAGGAGAGCAGCTCCAGGAGCCTGCACTGGGGAGAGAGCCTCAGACCCCTGCCCCAGGCCTGCACCCCAGAAGTAGGAGCATGGGAACACCTCTTCTTGGCTCCTGGCCAGCAGAAGTCACATTCCCCAGCCCCTCTGGCTCCAGGCAGCCTCATGTCCTAGTCACTCCTTGGCCCACCTCACCGGTAGGTCAGAGCTCACTGCCCAAGGGCACCTCCCAGCTCCTCAGTGATGAGTGGAGGAAACAGGTGTTTACCAGGCGCTTGCATGCTTTGTCTCAGGGATGATTAGTGACACAGCCAGGAAGGCACGCTATCCCCATTTTACAGATGAGGAAACAGAGGCTCAGGTTGGGCTGGTGACTAAGGGAAGAAGCATGTGGCAGATGGCTTGAGGCATGTCTGTCCATCATGGGTAACAAGGGAGCAGCCCTGCCATTCCTCATGCGATGTGCCAGGAGCCAGGGAAGCTGCTTTCTAGGAGATTCTAGCTAGGGCCAGAAGCATCTCCCTGAGTGGTGGTGGAGGCCTCTGCCTACTCCTCCAGGACTGCCAGGGGATAGAAGGCACCGCTGACGTCACAGAGCCTCTTGGGTGAGTGAGCATCAGCTGAGTGGTTCCAGGTGACTACGCTTCTGCTCAGTGCTGTGCCCCCCTCTGCCTTGGGCAAGGCACCACCCTGAACGCCCCACCTATCCCATGGAGGCTGCAAACTGCTCTGCAGAGCCAGGGTCTCCAGGAATGGGGAAGGCAGTCACCCTCACTCCACTTGTGTTTGTGACCCAAAGGACTGCCCAGGTTTCCAGGCCCATAGAACCCCCAAACCCCGCACTGGGCCACACTGGAGACATTGAGCAGCAAGCTTGGAATCCTAGGCCTTGTCTCCAGGTACATATAAGTGCCCACAGGCTTGGGAAGCTTTGGTCTCGGGGGGCTGGCACTCACGCCCCCTGCCTCAAGGAAGAGGCATGTCCAGATCTCTCCTGTCCAGCCTCAGCCCTGCTCCCTGCCCCTATCCTTCATGGGGTCCCTAGGACAGGGTTACAGAAGTCTCATGATGTCAGGGGATGCTGCCACCCCAGTGCCAGGGTGGTTCCACCCAGCCCCTTCCTGCTGCCGCCCTCTCTGACTCACCTGTCCAACCTCCTACTGGGCTGGGGCCAGAGCATAGACAGGCACCAGAGGCAGCTATAAAAACACATTGGGCCAGTCCTCAGCATCCTAGTTGGCCACCGTCTGCTGCCACGCGATGCTGGGAGGCCTGGGGAAGCTGGCTGCTGAGGGCCTGGCCCACCGCACCGAGAAGGCCACTGAGGGAGCCGGTGAGGACCTGGGGCTCCTTTCTACCTGGGCTGGGGGGATCTGGGGCAGACTGGGTCTGTTGGAGGCGGATCTTAGTAGGCAGGTGAGGACCTCAGGGGAGGCCTTGGCCCCTCAGGAACCCTGGTCTGCAGCCCAACCAGGACAGCACGGAGTTAAGGGGTGCAGAGCTGGGGAGGTCTCCTGGGGGCAGGGCATGAGTCCGGGTGCTGGGTGAACACTGGCAGCTTGGACCCTTCCCTCTGGAAATCTGGGGAACCTTTCTTGTCAAAACAGCCTATTCTGAATAACCTATGCATGAAAAGGAAGATAGATTTTTATTTTTACCATAACTTTAAAGCTTCAGAGATTTCTTAACAAGTCACCAAGTCTGATCTGTTCAAAGTCAAAAAGGACATTTTCAATGTCATCCAAGTCCTCTGCAGCATGTTTACTCTTATTTTTATTTGTATTTGAGATGTAGTCTTGCTCTGACTGCCAGGCTGGAGTGTAGTGGTGCGATCTCAGTTCACTGTAAACTCTGCCTCCTGGGTTCCAGTGATTCTCCTGCCTCAGCCTCCGGAGTAGCTGGGATTACAGGCACCCACCACCATGCCCGGCTAATTTTTGTATTTTTAGCAGAGACGGGGTTTCTCCCTGTTGGCCAGGCTAGTCTCAAACACCTGACCTCAAGTGATCCGTTCCTCTTGGCCTCCCAAAGTGCTGGGATTACAGGCGTGAGCCACTGCGCCTGGTCCGGAAGTGTATTTTGTAGGCAGAAGTCAGCAGCTGTGTGTGGGGAGATCCAGCCAGACCCCACCCGTGGGTCATCATGTGAAAAACAGTCTTGCCTGAGTTTGTGTCCTCTTTCTAAATGGCAGTAGATGCATATTTTGTTTTTGACTCTGCAGCTGGTGTGGACCACCTGCTTTAACCTTTCACTAGCCTCTGAGTTTTCTATGATTCCTGTCGGGAGAAAAGCTGAGTGTTGGGAGAGAAGCTGAGGCAGTGCTTGCATGTCTGCTAGACTTGTTGGCTCCTGGCTTCCAGCACGCCCATTATCTCAAGTAGCCATACGTTTCTCATTCACTTGATACACCTTTTCCTTTCAACCCCCACATCCTCACCACCTGTTTCCTTGCTAGATCACCAATAAATAGCGTGGGGTCCCAGAGCTCGGGGCCTTTGCAGCCTCCACACTCACGATGACCCCTTGGTCCTATTTTCTCTCTCAAAACTTTTTCTCATTTCATTGTCTCCGTGGGACTTTGTCGCCCCCACGACCTGGTGTTGGTCTCATCATCCCAACAAATTCCCATTCTAAAGATGAGGGAACCCAGAGGTGGAAGGTAGAGTTAGAGTAAGAACCATTTCTTCTGACTCCAAAATTTTTCAGTTCTAGCACGTTACCACCCACACTTTAAAAAACTCTGACGTAGGCAGAGAATTCCCTCTTGTTGGAGGAATTGCTTTGAGAGATGTGGTTTTACTGGATGAGGCGTTGGAAACCGATCTGAGGCAGGCACCAGCACATCCTGAAAGGGGTGTGACCTGGCACACAGGCCCAGCCTGGGCTTCATGTCTCAGCTGGCAAGATGGCCTGCTCATTGCCATTCCAGGCCGGGCAGGGCCAAGGGGCTTGGGGAACCTGTGCCTTCATGGGAGTCACTGAGCTCATCTTCAGGCAGCCAGGGCCCTGGCATCTCTGAACGAAGCCAGCTGTGGGGGAAGTTCCTTCTCATGAGCCAGTCTGTCCTGGCTGGGGGTGGCATCCCAGAGCCCCACCTTGGATGTCCAGGGACGTATAGGTCTATTGTGAGGATAAGTGGGCCAGCACTGAGCCCTCACCCTGGACTCAGGGGGCAGTGGGCCTGCTCTGAGCCCTCACCCTGGACTTGGGGAGCAGTGGGCCTTCTTTGAGACCTCTCCCTGGACTGGGAGGGCAGTGGGCCTGCTCTGAGCCCTCACCCTGGACTTGTCTCCTCTGTTCAGTTCATGCCGTGGAGGAAGTGGTGAAGGAGGTGGTGGGACACGCCAAGGAGACTGGAGAGAAAGGTACAGTCGGCTGAGGTCGGGCAGGGAAGCAGGGAGGGAGGAAGGGAAGCCAGGTGCTGGGCCAACCTGTTCTTTGACTAACCAGGTCAAACACTGCCCCTGATGTTGCAGCCTTTCAGAGCCTCTCGGCTGGGGCAGTTATCTATGCTCATCGGAGGCCACAGAGCGTACTGCGTTAGGGCACTGTCTAGATGGTTCTCTCTGTGGAATGATAAGAAGACAAAGTCACAAAAGACTATGTGACAGCACACTGGGACAAAACATTTAACACGGCCAGGCGCAGCGGCTCACGCCTGTAATCCCAGCACTTTGGGAGGGCGAGGCGGGCGGATCACAAGGTCCGTGGTGAAATCCTGTCTCTACTAAAAATACAAAAAATTAGCTGGGCGCAGTGGCGGGCGCCTGTAGTCCCAGCTACTTGGGAGGCTGAGGTAGGAGAATGGCATGAACCCGAAAGGCGGAGCTTGCAGTGAGCCGAGATGGCGCCACTGCGCTCCAGCCTGGGTGACAGTGAGACTCCGTCTCAAAAAAAAAAACAAAAAAAAAAAACTTGTAAAATTATATGTTAAATGTTAAATTGATGTGTGTGAGCTGTGAGTAACACTATGCACAAAGCATGTGTATATCTCATTCCGTTTCAACAAAATAGATTCCGGGTACATGAAGGACTTAAATTTACATACAAGAATTTATTAACTTACTAGGAGATAACCATCTTAGCTCAGGCTGCTATTATAAAATACCAAAGGACAGGTGCAGTGGCTCACACCTGTAATCCTAGCCCTTCGGGAGGCCAAGGCAGGTGGGCCACCTGGGGTCAGGAGTTCAAGACCAGCCTGACCAATATGGTGAAACCCCATCACTACTAAAAATACAAAAATTAGCTGGGCATGGTGGCACATGCCTGTAATCCCAGCTACTCAGGAGTCTGAGGCAGGAGACGCCCTTGAACTGGGGAGGCAGAGGTTGCAGTGAGCTGAGATTATACCACTGCGCTCCAGCCTGCGTGACAGAGCAAGACTGTCTCAAAAACAAAAACAAACCATAAACTGGGTGACTTAGAAATGACTTAGAAACAATAGAAATTTATTTCTCACACTCCTGGAGGATGGGAAGTCCAAGGTCAAGGCACTGGCAGATTTGGCATCTGGTGAGGGCATCTTCCTGGTTCGTGGATGGGCCTTGCTGTGTCCTCACATGGTGGAAGGAGCTAGCTCTCTGTGGTCTCTTTTATGTGGGTGCTAATTTCAACCTCCCGAAGGCTGCACCTCTTAATATCATTACATTAAGGCTGAGGATTTCAACATGCATTTTGAGGGGGAAGATATCATAAACATTTAGACATTGTAATAACATAAGAGAGTTTGGCCTAATCTTGGAGAGGGGAGAATCTTTAGAACCATGACAAAAAAAAACCAGCGGCCATAAAGGAAATATTAAGTAAATTTGGCAATCCAAAACTTCGAAATTTTCTATAGCCAAAAAAAAAAAAAAAATTATAAACTAAGGCAAAAGAAAACTCATTAAAAATATTTGTAATACAAATGATAATCCAATATAACAACCCAATATAAAAATGGCCAAAAGACATAAGCAGGCATTTTCGAGAAAAAAGGATAAGCAGGCAATGTACCCATGAGATGCTCAGTCTCACTCACAGTTGAAGAAATACAAGTTGTTGGGGAAATTAAAACCAAATTCAAATTCATTCTGCCGGGAGTCCTGCTGCCCTTGGTCCCATTGGGCCACTCCAGGGACTAATCCATTAAGATGGCCACATCCCACAGGCCAATCAAGGGGACACAAGTTCAGCGGGTGGATCACTAGGACATTCTTCCTCTTTCTTTCCAACAGCCATTGCCGAAGCCGTAAAGAAAGCCCAAGAGTCAGCGGACAAAAAGATGAAGGAAGTTACTGAGACAGTGACCAACACAGTCACAAATGCCATGACCCATGCAGCAGAGAGTCTGGGCAAACTTGGACAGTGAGTGCACCTGCTACCACGGCCCACCCTTTCCTAGTCTCAATAAAAAGCCGTGAAATGAGTACATCAAGCCCTGGATTTATTCCCATTTGGATGGAAACACTAGGCAAAGTATTTTCTTGTTGATATAAAATATTTTACGTATTTATAGAGTACATTTGAGTGTTTACTACATGCACAGAATGTGTGGTGATCAATCAGTGTTTGGGGTGTCCATCACCTTGAATATTTGGTATTACTATGTGTTGGGTACATTTCAAGTCCCCTCTGTTAGCTACTTTTTTTTGTTTGTTTTTTGTTTTGAGACAGAGTCTTGTGTGATCTTGGCTCACTGCAACCTCTGCCTCCCAGGTTCAAGCAATTCTTCTCCTGCCTCAGTCTCCCGAGTGGCTTGGACTACAAGCGCAGGCCACCATGCCCGGCTAATTTTTTTTTTTTTTCCTGTATTTTTAGTAGAGATGGGATTTCACCATGTTAGCCAGGCTGGTCTTGAACTCCTGACCTCAAGTGATCTGCCTGCCTGGACCTCCTAAAATGCTGGGGTTATAGGCATGGGATACCGTGCCTAGCCTTCCAGCTACATTGAAACATACAATACATTCCTGCTAACTATAGTCCCCCTAGGTGAAATATTTTTCAATAGAAACACTGCATGTCCCCCGTGTCTCCTCTGCTGAGGCGGACACTGGCACTGGGGCCCCTGCTGCTGGCTGGATAGGTCCCCATGATGAATCAGATGCTTCTCTCTCACGCTAAGACCTTTCATGTCAGGAAGGGGCTC
Source organism: Rhinopithecus bieti (assembly GCF_001698545.2). Taxonomy (NCBI): domain Eukaryota; kingdom Metazoa; phylum Chordata; class Mammalia; order Primates; family Cercopithecidae; genus Rhinopithecus; species Rhinopithecus bieti. Next base: position 9,607 of record NW_016810344.1, read on the forward strand.
TTCTGGATGAATAGTGTCTGTGCTACGTTTCCTACAAAACTGTTTCCCCAGAAACTATACAAACTTTCAGGCACCTCAGTGCTTCAAGAACACGCTAAGGGAGGACCCTCATTTGTCTCACATGTTTTGGGGGATTTTTCTTGAGATGTTCATGCAGGACTCAGGGCAGATAACAGACCAGCTTGATAAAGAATTTAGCAAGGAAGGCCCCCACTGAGCTGCTTCTTGTTCTCGCAGAGTTCAGATAAGCATTTCTGCTGGACAGTTACAGAATCTGGTCAAGGAGAGACTGAGTCACTGCTTAGTCATCCTAGAAGCCACTGTTGATTTTTTTTTTTTTTAAGATGGAGTTTCACTCTGTTGCCTAGGCAGGAGTGCAGTGGCATGGTCTTGGCTCACTGCAACCTCTGCCTCCTGGATTCAAACAATTCTCCTGCCTCAGCCTCCCGAGTAGCTGGGACTACAGGCGCCCGCCACCAGTCCCAGCTAATTTTTTGTATTTTTAGTAGAGACGGGGTTTCACCATGTTAGCCAGGATGGTCCCGATCTCCTGACCTTATCATCTGCCTGCCTTGGCCTCCCAAAGTGCTGGGATTACAGGCGTGAGCCACCACGCCCGGCCCAGAATATTTAGCGACTGATGTCAGGCCTACATGTTGATAGTGGGTAGTAGTGGGCAAGATGCCTGGCCCTCTCTCTTTCTTCTCATGAGCAATTCAGTATCACAGAGGTTAAACATATCTTTAAGTAGCATTTAACTTAAATTTTTTTTAATAAAAAAAGAGAATTAATTTATAAAAATATTGCATCCCCTATTTCTCTGCTGGAAGCTATTTGTTCTTAGCATAAATTAGAAGAAAAGGTGTTTTGCTTAAAAAATAAGTGAGTTGCTCACCGTATTTCTGGATCTCATCTAGAATTGGCCTCACAGTTTGTGAACAGCCCAGGAATAGCCAATGTCTTAGCTTTGGAACATTTGCCACTTTCCAGCTACAGCTGAACCTTATAGCCTGGTTTGGTTCTTGATGACTTTCAAATTCTCCTGATCCAAACGCAAACTCAGAAACAAGAGCACATTGTTGGTGGCACTATTATAGACTGAAACACCCTCTTTGGATGGCAGTTCCTCTCACAGGACTTTATTCTCCAGGTGTGCACAGGTACACACAGGTGCCCGAAGGATAAACACACAGATCTATTGTGACATATTTGTATTACTGAGAGATTAGAAACATCCTAAAATGCTAACCAAATCACTTGGATGAAAAGTTTTGCTCTGCTTATTAGGTTTGGCGTGCAATATGGAGGTGACATCTGTTACTTCCAGTGTATTATGGATACTTTAGCTCAAAAAATGAGACCTGTACCTAGATGGACACCAAAAGGGACTGGAAAACAAATATTGCATATACAGGGGTGTGGGGTGGCTCCGGGGCGGGGGATGGCGGCAGCCTTCGTTGCCAGGGCTCCAGGACAAGCGGATGGATCCCGGGAAGTGCTGTGAAATAGGCTGGCTTCCCAGCCAGCCGGTGTCATGCGCGTCTGTGTGAAGAGACCACCAAACAGGCTTTGTGTGAGCAATAAAGCTTTTTAATCACCTGGGTACAGGTGGGCTGAGGATTTAGGTACATAAAGGAAAATTACAGTCAAAGGGGGGTTGTTCTCTGGCGCGCAGGAGTGGGGGTTACAAGGTGCTCAGTAGGGGAGTTTTTTGAGCCAGGATGAGCCAGAAAAAGGAATTTCACAAGATAATGTCATCGCTTAAGGCAAGGACCGGCCATTTTCACTTCTTTTGTGGTGGAATGTCATCAGTTAAGGCAGGGCAGGGCCTTTTCACTTTTTTGTGATTCTTCAGTTACTTCAGGCCACCTGGGCGTATCTGTGCAAGTCACAGGGGATGATATGGCTTGGCTTGGGCTCAGAGGCCTGACAGCCGGGAGGATGGGAGGACACTTACTACAGCTGCTCAGAAGCACCACTGGAAGTTCAGATGTGGGCGCCCCAGCCAGAAGCAGAGAGGGGTACAGAGAAGCTACAGAGAAGCCCCTCCTGATGCCCCAGGGAGCAAGCCGACTCCTTCCAGGCTCCAGGAACACCACAAAGCAATATGAAACCTGTTCATGAGAGGAGTCAGGAATGGCTTCCACCAAAGAAACGAGACCTCCCCATGAGCAGCGAGGATATGCAGAGAACTACCAGCTGCTCCACTAACCACACACCCTCCAGTGATGCCTCTGAATGCTCCCGAGGGGTTGTGGTGGCCGGGCAGAGCCAGGCAGGAGCCGGAGTCACCAGAGGGGTGGTGGAGCTGAGGCCATCACCTGTCTGACAGTGGACCAATATGGCATGCTGTATAAGGTGGCTGTGCCGCCTGCCACCTTCTCACCAACTGGCCTCCCAACTGTGGTGAATATGAGCCCCTTGGCCCCGGGAAAAATAAAATATTGCATATACAGTTGATTAAATGGAATGCTCCATGGCTGTTAGGAATGATGAAAATGGGCTGGGTGCGGTGGCTCACTCCTGTAATCCCAGCACTTTGGTAGGCCGAGGTGGGCAGATCACCTGAGGTCGGGAGTGTGAGACCAGCCTGATCAACATGGAGCTGTGTTTACTGAGTGGAGATTTTGCAGGCTGGAGCTAAGAATTTCCAGTATGCATAACAACCACAGCCCAATTATCTGACAGTGAGTTGCATAATTCCCAAGAGCAGGCCTGGACAGTGTCTGGGTGGGGCCTGGGAGCCACAGGAGATGCCCAAAGCCAGGCAGAGCCCGGGGGCGAGGGGGCAGCAGGCAGGTGTGGCACTGGGTGCGGCCCAGGGCGGGCTTGCACCCCCACACCCAAGGCAGCAGCCTGCTCATTCCTCTGCTGCAGGAGCCAGACGTGTGGAGGCCGACTTGTATCTCTTCATCTCCCTGGGAAAGGTGCCCCCGAGGTGAACGAGATGGCCTGGTGGAAAGCCTGGGTAAGTGGGAGCTGGCAAGGGAGTTGGGCTCCTGCATGGTGTTGGGTGCTGGTCACCAGGGAGGCCTGAGAAATGTAAAGTCGCCCTTGGCTGGGAGTGGCTTATTCTACATTTCGCTGCCTCCTGGGCCAAGCATGGAGGGTGGGGAGGGGCCGAGATGAAATAGTCCCAGGCCTAGAGTGCCCATGGCAGGGATGGGACCTGAGCCGGAAGACAGGCCGCTGAAGAAATCTAGAAATGCAAGGGGGAAGCTGAGGTTTGAGAGGAGTGCGGGGGAGACCCTTGAAGGGGTGAGACCACTCAAAGGAGGGTGTGTCATGGTTGAGCCTTGTGTGTAAATGTGTATGGGGTGCACACACGTGTGCATTTGGGGAGAATCACGCATACTGCTCCCGGCAGAGGGAACTGTGTCAGAGGGTCAGAGGGCGGGGAGCTTGGCTTTGAGGGAAGCTGCTCAGCACAGCTCGAGGGACCTGGTTCCAGAGAAGATGGACCTGGGGAAGAAGGCAGGATCAGGTCCCGAAAGGCCTTGCCTGGCAGGCTGAGGAGTTCAGACTTTACCTTAAGAGCAGTGGGAAGGCATTGAAGGGCTTTGAGCGGGAGAGTAACCTGAATATGCTGTTGGGGACCCATCAGTGCCTTCACCTCCGAGATCAATCATGTTCATTTGTCAAGACTGGAGAGGGAAGAGGGGAAGCAGGAGGACCTGGCCTACTAGAGCCCTGAGGAACCCGGCGCTCAGGGCAGCCCATCCCCAGCAGAACTGATGGGTTCTCAGGAGCTTTCCATCTATGCTTGAGCCTGAGGCCATCGCTGTGCTAAGGAGTTGAATATCCAGGAGGGGACAGAGGTGACATCTCCTGGCTGCCGGCTCTGCACGCCCTTTTCCTTTCCTCCCAGGCATGACAGGGCTGCACTTTCTGTTTTGCAGATGAGGAAATGGAAGCTCAGAGACACTGAGTGACTTGCTAGGGTCCAATGGCCAGCAGGCTCCAGTCAGAGAGCACTTGGGTCTCTCTGCCCAGCCCCAGGCTCTCTGTGAGCTTTTGTGGGAACCAGGCTTGTCCAGCTTCAGGGAATCTCTGGATCGTAGATATCACAACCCAGGCAAGGGTCCTCAGGGCCAGACATGCTAGGTTCTGGACAGGTGGGACACACAGGAAGCCAGGGTGAGGTGGGGCAGCTCCCCTGGCCCCCAGGGAAGCAGCCATCTTCCAGGACAAGGGGCCATGGCAGCCTCCAGCTTCAACCAGGCTGCTGGGAACCTGCCTTTGAGGAGGTGGACATGGCAGGGAGATCCCAGTGCTGGGTGGTTTCCAAAGTCACTTGCTGGTCAAGGTGGTCTGACACTGGGCCTTGCACCCAGTGCAGCAGGACACTCCATGTAGGGACCTGCCAAATTGACAGGATCACTGTGGCACTCACTGAGTCCCTACTGTGTGCCGGGGCCTCCTCTAAGCACCTCACATTCAGTATCTCCCTTGAACCTCACAAGAAGTCTATGAAGGCCGGGCGTGGTGGCTCATGCCTGTAATCCCAGCACTTTGGAAGGCCGGGGTGGGTGGATCACCTGAGGTCGGGAGTTCGAGCCCAGCCTGACCAATATAGAGAAACTCGTCTCTACGAAAAATACAAAATTAGCCGGGTGTGGTGGGCACATGCCTGTAATCCCAGTTACTAGGGAGGCTGAGGCAGGAGAATCGCTTGAACCTGGGAGGCGGAGGTTGCGGTGAGCCGAGATAGCACCATTGCACTCCAGCCTGGGCAACAAGAGCGAAACTCCGACTCAAAAAAATTTAAAAAAAAAAGAAGTCTATGAAGTAGATACCAGTATCCTTATCCACAGATGAGGAAACTGAGGCACAAGCAGGCTAGGCAGGTGCCCGAACTCACTAGTAAGTGTCAGAGTCTGGGTGAGAATCTGAACAGCCTGACTCCAGGGCCAAAAATGTACCCTGGCCGTCCCTGTCCTATGCGACAGCTGGCTCGGGGCAGCAAGTTCACAGGTAGACCCCACCTGCACCTGCAAGAGCTGAGCTTCCAGCGAGGACCCAGTGTCCTCTGGGCACAAAGCTGGACCAGGAACAGGATGGGAGGGATGAGGGAGCCACTGGAGAGGCGCTGTCTGCAGGCAGAGCCCCTTTGCACCTCTCTTTTTGGTGTTGTCTTTTCCTCTGTGTCTCATAGAGACAAACCCATCTCCCAGGCCTCTGGGCAGCCACATAGCAGGGGAAGGCCAAGGTGTGGCAGCTCCCCCGTGCCTGTCACAGAACGAGTTATATTAATAGATGTAGTCACAGTCTGGTCTGAGTCACCTTTTCAATGCAAATGTGCCTATCTGTACTAGCACGGCCCTGGGCAAGACCCTGCAGGAGCCTGAGGCTGACCCTTCCTTCTCAGCAGGGGTTCTGGAGCTCCAGGACTCCACATTGATGGCCAGGGCTCCAATTCCTAGAACACTTATTTTCTTTTCTTTTTTTTTTTTTTTTTTGAGACGGAGTCTCGCTCTGTCGCCCAGGCTGGAGTGCAGTGACCGAATCTCAGCTCACTGCAAGCTCCGCCTCCCGGGTTTGCGCCATTCTCCTGCCTCAACCTCCCCGAGTAGCTGGGACTACAGGTGCCCGCCACCTCGCCCGGCTATTTTTTTTTTTTTTTTTTTTTTTTTTTTTGTATTTTTTAGTAGAGACGGGGTTTCACCATGTTAGCCAGGATGGTCTCGCTCTCCTGACCTCGTGATCCACCCGTCTCGGCCTCCCAAAGTGCTGGGATTACAGGCTTGAGCCACCACGCCTGGCCAGAACACTTATTTTCTAAAACCTTAGAGTGGGAAGTGAGACAGAGGCTTCTTAATGCAGCAAAATAAGAACCAGCCTGGGAGCTGCTTACAAATGCTTCACCTGAACCCTACCGCACCCCTGCTGGACTGCATGCTCCTGAGGGATGCAGTCACACAACCTGGCCACTAGCTGGTGCACCACAGCACCCGAGAGAGCCGGGACAGAGGGAAGCCGGCAGGCACTGAGAGCTGAGATGCCCCGCACCTTCCCAGACGACCTGCATTCCTGTGGGTGAAGCTTCCTTCAGTGGAACATTCCAGGAACATTCATTGCCTGGGAAAGGTTGAGTCATCAGTAGGGCAGGGGAGGTAGATAGAGCTCAGCTTCTGAGTCAGGCTGGGGAGTCCCAGCAGCACTGCTTACTGTCTGTGTAAGGGAGTCCAGCTCCCTTTCTGTAAAGTGAGGGATCAGTACTTACCTAGCACAACTGTTGAGGAAGCCGTGACATAAGCATTGCATCTAAAGCACCTGGCCCAGGTCTGGCACACACAAGGGGCTCAAAGTGCTAAAAGGAGTAATAGCAGAGCGTTACTCTACAAGCAAGGGATATCGTGTGTGTGTGCACTGATGAGCAATATCTGGGACCACATTGGCTGTCTCTGGATGGAATTTCCATAGGAATTATTTCTAACAATTTCTGCTGTGCAACATGGTGCTAAGAAATGACTCAGGAAGATCTGTCAGCAGACATTTGAAATTAAAGCAAAGGGTTCAGAAAGATGCCTTACCTCTTACTCAAAGGAAAGATACTTACAGATATACCATCCATGGGAATCTCTGTATTTTCAGAATCTAGCCCAGGGCCTGGATGGATGGATGGATGGATGGATGGATGGATGGATGGATGGATGTGGTAGTCAAATGGATAAGTGGGTAGGTGGGAAAGTAGAAGGGCAAATGATGGAGGTGATGGAAGGAATAAGTGAACAGGTGAATGGAAGACAAGACTGGATGGGACTAAACTCTTTTTCATCCTGGAGTATCTCTGAGTCTCCCTCTAATTCAATACCTATCTCCAATATCCCTCCACTCTCTACCATTCCTCCACCCGAAACATGCTTATGAGGAGTCGTCTGTCTTAATCATCTGAGAAATTCTGCAGTTTAAAGAGCCTCCAGGCAAGCCCTGAACTGGAGGCTTGGAAGTCAAGGGCTCAGGCACCTGGTTATCTGGTTCATTTCACAATCTGCAGAGCATCCTGCGGGTTTTTCTAAACCTGACGCTCTGAGCCCCATGGGCCTGTGGACTTGCAAACACCCTGAACTATCAGGATGCTCAGCTGAGCCCCCGCCCTCTAAGTTCCTGTAAGTCCTAACTCCCCAGGAAGAGGGCAGACTGAGCTCAAACCATTCCTCAGAAAGGCAGAACTATGCCCAGCCTTCCAGCCTCATCTGCACGCTCTGAAGGCGGCGCATGCAGCTCCAGGAAGCCTTTGCTTAAGTGATCGTTCTCCCCTAACTTTGGGTGAGTTTGTCCCTTCCTGCTGCTGGTGGGTGATGCTGGAAGGAGCTAGGTGTGACTGGGGCTGCTATCTGCCCTCAGATGGCACAGGTAGGGACAGGAAAGGTTTCGTGGCTTCTCCCCACAAACTCTGGCTCTGGCTACTCCACCCTGTTGGCCAAGGGGCTGAAGGACTCAGTACTGGCCTGCAAGGGCTGAGCAGATCTCCGTGCCCAGGGGAGGGGCTTACCCTGTCAGGGCAGGCTACAAGATGGGCTGGGAGCCTGTTCTGCCCTCCCTGTCCCTGCCTGCTTTGAGCAGGCCTGGTTCTCTTGCAGATTGAACAGGAGGGTGTCACAGTGAAGAGCAGCTCCCACTTCAACCCAGACCCTGATGCAGAGACCCTCTACAAAGCCATGAAGGGGATCGGTGAGTAGTTGTTGGCAGCCTTGCCATCTCTGCTCAAGACCTCTCTGCTCACAGCCCTGGCAAGCAGGTGCCAGGGGACATCTGGGGAGCTGGGGTGTCCCGTGATACTCTGAGACTGACTCTACTACCCAGAGAGTCACATAGCCTTCTGTTTCTGCAGTGAGGTCAGCACCCACCCTGCAAGACTGGACAGGAGGGTGCTGCTCTTCCCTGGGTAATAGGGGTGGGGAGGTCAGCTATGTGTCCCTGTGAGTGACTTCCCATCAGTCTCAGCTTTCTCACTTGTAAAGTGGCCCCAATAATTCTTGGCCTCGTGTGTCACATGAAGTATGAAGGGGATGGTGCTGTACAACGCCAGGAACAGAGGTGTGGGGAGTTTGTGGGGCTGACTGAAGGCCCCCTTGCCGCATGTCAATGGCCACGGAGCCGGCTCCCTTCCCATCTCCGGCACTTGCCCAGTGCCGCCCTCAGCACTACCATGAGTGGGCAAGGGCTGACCTGAGGCCAGATTTAAACAGCTTGCCCAGAAAGCCCTCCTGACCTGAGAGCAGAGCATGCACCCTGACCTCACCCCAGCTGGGACTGACCCCTTAGCCGGCTCTGCCTGAGGATCAGGGGCATTAACGAGAACTGCCGCTCCTGACAAGCCCAGAAAACATTCTCATGCCCTCTGCTTTCTGTGAAGCAGAAAGTTATCTCCACTTCCCAAATGAGAAAACGGAGGCCCAGGGAAATGAGGCTGGCTGCCCAATGCCACGCAGTTGCTGGGCCAGGCCTCAGATCCAGGGGTTGGACTCTTAGTCCTGACCTTCCCCTACTGTGACCAACACAAAGGAGGGCAGAGCCGGAGATCTCACTCGGCCAAGCTCCAAAGGCCCGGGCTGATGTCCAGAGCCACCCAGACCTCAGATTCCATCTTGTGAGGCTGGCCCTGGGCACACCCCAGCATTGTGGGGGTGTGGGGTGGGAAATGGTCCGGGGTTTTGGAACTATCCGGGTGTTGGCTCCCAGCTGCTCAGCCACCAAGCAGCTGCCTTCACCTTCCCCTCCTCCACCCTCACCAGTGGGTCACCCTGGGGTAGAGGGTCACTCACGCTGTATCCCTGCAGGGACCAACGAGCAGGCTATCATTGATGTGCTCACCAAGAGAAGCAACGCACAGCCGCAGCAGATCGCCAAGTCCTTCAAGGCTGTTTGGCAAGGCAAGGGGAAGGCTGGTGGGGGTGGGGATAGGTGAGCCTTGGGGTTGGGGGTATAGCCTGGGAGGCAGCTCCATTCTGGATGACTTTCCCCTAGAGCCAGCCCACTGGCAGCATGGGCACATGGAACCTATATGCACGAAAACAATTGTTCTTTATCGAAATTCACATGTAACTGGCCGCCCTGTGTTTCATCTGGCAGACCTACTTTTAGGTGTCAGTGCCCGGGCCAGGGGCTGGCCTTCCCTGCTTCCTTTCCTGCCTCCTCTCTCACAGCATTCCTTCTCATGCACCCCACAGGCCCCACTGGAGGTCTGTCTCCCTGCCCCCAGGCTATCTTGCCCTGCCCCCTGAGCCCAGACCACCTTCTCTTTCCCATACCCTGAGCATGCAGGGCCTGGCTTTGCTCTGTTCTGGGGTGTGGGCACATTTTCCTCAGTCGAGCTGCTTGCACCCACACCTCATCCCTTCTGCCACCTGGGAATTCTAAGAGCCTGGAACAAGTATGCTGGACCCTTTGTTTCTCCTCCCACCTGCCCTCCACCCCTAGGGCAAAGCCTGACATTTGAGGGTACACAGTAAACACAGGATTAAATATGTGCATAGCCATGGTTGCCTGAAGCCTCTAGTGACTCAAATCATTAGTCTGGAGATTTAACAAGGGAAGATCAGCTCAGATATTCTCTTGGAGAACCCAGTGCACATTTTTACAGTTTCCTTCTCTTAGTCCTCACAGCTATACATTATTCTTTGCATTCAAACATTTGGAGAAACTGGTGCTCAGAGAGGCTGTAAGTTGCCCAAGGTCCCAGAGCCTGTAATCAACAAGGTGGGGGATTAAAATCCAGGTCTGACAAAGCCGTTGATCTCTCTGCTGCTCTGCAGATCAGCTGATGTAGCCTGATGGCTCCTTGTAGCAACATGTGCCCTTCAAAGGAGGCACACGTATTTTATGGCAATGCCACACTCAGAGCTTGCAGTCTAGCTAGCAATGCCAATTTCATTTTACTGAGAGCTTATGATGTGCCCAGCACTGCACTGAATGCTGAGTTGAGTCACACACATCTCTCTATCAACACCCAAAGCAATGGGATGAAGCAGGAGCATGTTTATCTCCATGTAACTGGTAAAGATACTGATGCTCAGAGAAGCTAAGGAGCTGGCCCAAGAAACCCAGCCAGCACATGGCAGGGCCCACGCAGAATCCAGCCCAAGCCCCTGGGCCCAGCCACCACACCGCTGCCTGCACTCAGGTGGGTCTGGCTTACGACAAATATCACCTTTCCCTGTTCCTGCATTAGGACCTCACTGAGACCTTGAAGTCGGAGCTGTGTGGCAAGTTCGAGAGGCTCATTGTGGCCCTTATGTACCTGCCATACAGATACGAAGCCAAGGAGCTGCATGATGCCATTAAGGTAACCAGGCTAACAGGGCAGGGAAGTGGCAGGGGTGCTCACATGACTGGGTAGGGGCAATACGGGGACCAGGCACTGGCAGCCCAGAGCTCCCCTTGAGCCACTGCTTGGAATGGCCACATGGGCCACAGCTGGGCCCAGTGAGCAGGCAGTCAGCTGCTCAGACTGCACCCAACACCTGGAGTCACTGGTTCCTGACTGACACGTTGAGTGGCCATGATGAAGCCAAAATCGGTACTTCTCAGAACCTCACAAGCTCAGGTGTACAGTGGTATTGGCAACCTGCCTCTACAGTCCCAGGCATAGCCCCCTGGGTTTCCCTTTACCTCTCACTACTCTTTGCTTTTGCAGATTAATAGGGATGGGGACCCAGTAACTATAGTCATTTTGCTTGAAAAGATGCTGCTGCGTGGGCACTGCCAGGCATTTTACACCCGTGTCCCCTAATCTACCTTTGGGGCAGGGGAGGCTTATTCCTGTTTATGGATCGGGATGCTTAGGCTGCAGGACATGGAGCAGCCTGTCTGACACCACCCACCTAAGGAGGGAGAGCTGAGACAGGGCTTCCCCATCACACCACTTGCCCTCAATGTCCATCACTGAAGACAAGCATGTGATTTTCTCATCACATCTGAAAGAACACATTCCTCAACACATCACAGCCTTGAGCACATCACATCGCCCCATATGCCTCCACTTCCTGGGCCCGACACAAACACATCACAGCCTTGAGCAATGCCTCCACTTCCTGGGCCCAACACAAACACATTCCTCCATATATCTCAAAGAAAAACACCTGGAGAATCTCCAATAAGGTTACAACCGTTTGTAAAAGCGCAGGAACAACAATTTTAATGTAAACCATTGAAATAGCTGTAAGCCTAAGAGAAAATGCCCACACTCTGACCGACATCTGTTACCGTCGGACTTAGCAGCGCACATGATAGGGCCTGGTGTTGTGGATGAGACACGAAACGAACACACACAAAAGACGCTACACACTAGAACACAAACATATCTTACGGGGACAAACGGGTCTGGGCATAAACAATCTCAACATCCTCCCTGAGGCTTAGGCATCTTGAGAAAAGAAGGTGTGGACAGAGCAGAAGGTCATGGCAGAGCACTCCAGCAGGCAGAGGTTTCTGTCCACAGGGCTTAGGAACCAAGGAGGGTGTCATCATTGAGATCCTGGCCTCTCGGACCAAGAACCAGCTGTAGGAGATAATGAAGGCGTATGAGGAAGGTAAGGGGTGGCACAGATGGAGGGGCTCAGGAGTGGCCACAAGCTTTGGCAGCCTGGCGGGGAACAAGGATCAAGAAGTAACCTGGACCACACTAGAAAGGACCCTTTGGGGACTTTTTTACCCACAGGTGCTGAGCACCAACCGTGTGCCAAGATCTGTGCCTGATGGTGACATTGAACATGACTTAGACTTGATCTGTAAGCTCACCAGCCCCTTACAGGGGAGAGAGGCACGTGACCAACTAAAATCTCTGCCCTGAGGACTGTGTTAGTGGGGGGTGTGGACCCCAGGCTAGCACAGGCCAGTCAGTCCTCCACATTGTGTAGCCAGTGGGGAGTTTTGCTGGAGGCTTTGGCTTTGCCAAGCCTTGAGATGAAATGGAGCTTGGTTGGCAGCCCCTGGCCTCGCTCTCTGATCTGGTCCATCTTGTGCTTTGCGCTTGGTTGTATATGCATGTTGCTTCTAGTTGTGAACCACCACCCAGGTGGCAGCCACTTGGACATCCGAGCATTGCATCCATGCCCTGTGCCAAGGACTTTCATTCCTAGAAGGCTTTAATCAGGAGAAGTATGGGGAACAGGGCTGGAAGGAAGAAATCAGGCTGTGGACCTCTGCTTGTGCCTCATGGTCCTGTTTCCCTGCAGACTACGGGTCCAGCCTGGAGGAGGACATCCAAGCAGACACAAGTGGCTACCTGGAGAGGATCCTGGTGTACCTCCTGCAGGTATCACAACCTAGGCTCTTGGGAGTGCCGTGGTTTGGGGGTCCCAAGAGCTCCACTCCAGGGAGTAGCCCTGGAATAGAGCCACAAGAATCAAGGCAGGGGCATGGGATAGCCCAGCAGCCAGGGCTCATTGGATGTGTCTCAGCATGGTTAGAGGGTCCTGACTGCAGAGGCCCCACACCTGTCCTTACTCAGCCATGTGAGAGCGTCCTGGAAGGGCGAGGAGAGCAGAGCCTTCGTGCAGGCCTCATGCCAGGCACTTTGCTTACCTTAGCTCACTGAATCCCCCAAGCCTTATGAGACAGTCCTTACCACCCCCATTGTACAAATGAGGAAACCGAGGGCTGAAGAGAATAACTGGCTTGCTGAAGTTTCCACAGCCAAAAAGCAGCAGAGCCATGCCTACCCTCCAAGCCCAGGATCCCGCCTCTGCCCTTAATGCTCTCGTCAGCTGGCCTGCCTTACAGATCCACCTCCTCTGCTCCTAGGGCAGCAGGGATGATGTGAGCAGCTTTGTAGACCCGGGACTGGCCCTCCAAGATGCACAGGTGAGGCTGCGCCCAGCTGGCCATGTGGCCCCACCCCCTGCCATCTGGACTCCAGCTCCTCTGCCTGTGGGGGCTTTCTCTGACACTAAGCTGGGACCCACCCAGCTCAGCTCCCTATAGGCCTTTGCCCTCTGGTGTCTGGGGAGGAGAGTGAGGGTGCTGGGAGACTCGGGAGGAAGGAGCGTGACTTGGGGGTGGGGGAGCACTAAAGCTCTGTCCTGGCAGCAACAGCCCATGAACCTGGGGATGCTGAGCCCCAGGGCTGGACACAATGTGTCCAGGTTTTGTAGGTCTGCCTGCTGGCAGAGGGAAGCCTGGGAACTGGGCAGTTCCTAGAGCAGATTGTAGCCCAGGATGGAGAAAAGATTCTAAGCCAGAGCTGCTAGAGAAAGGGGAGCTCCCTGTCAGAGATGACCAAGCAGAGGAGCATGCTGGCCTGGTAGAGTGGACAGGGCCCAGCCACGGCTGCAAAGCTCTGGGACTCTGGGGCTCAGTCCCTCACCTCCCTGGTCTCCCTCACCGGCTTATTGTGGGTGTTCCAATGCTACGATCTGTATGCGGCAGGCAAGAAGATCCGTGGGACTGATGAGATGAAATTCATCACCATCCTGTGCACGTGCAGTGCCACTCACCTGCTGAGAGGTACCAGGGAGGGAGGGGGCTGGGGCCGGGGTCACAGGGCGTATCCTGGTCATGAGTCTCTCCCTCATGCTTCTGCCTTGCCAAGTCTAGAGTCAGGGAGAGAGCCACGGAGGCCAGGACTCTTTCCCTGGCCACCAAGTGGGAGGTCAGGGCAGCACACTGATGTGCAGTCTCTGATCCGAGACACTGAGGGGCATCACAAGGAGGTCTGACCATCCCCTGAGCAGAGCCCTCTCCACAGTGTTTGAAGAGTATGAGAAAATTGCCAACAAGAGCATTGAGGACAGCATCAAGAGTGAGACCCACGGCTCGCTGGAAGAGGCCATGCTCACTGTAGGTAAGAGCTCAGACATGCACATTTTTCAGGCCACAGGGCTCACCGTGGGGCAGCACCAAAAGAACAAAGGGCCTAGAGATGTGACCGCAAGAGAAATAATCCATGTCACCTTCACGGGATGTCCCCTCAATGCACACTCTGCCTGTCCCCTTCACCCAGGGACTGCTCCACCTCTAGAGTCCCAGTGTGTGCTGCCAAGGATTGATCTCTGTGATGCCCACGTGGTGCCCAGTGCTGTGTGGGTGTATGTGCATGAGGGTGTGTGTGCATGAGAGTGTGTCTGCGTGAGTGTGTGTGTGCATGAGTGTGCATGAGAGTGTGTGTGCATGAGAGTGTGTGTGCGTGAGAACGTGTTTGCATGAGAGTGTGCCTGAGGGTGTGTATGCATGACTGCGTGGGTGGGATGTGAGTGTGTGTGAGACAGTGTGATGTGAGTGTGTGTGAGACAGTGTGATGTGAGTGTGTGTGAGAGAGACAGTGTGTGTGTGCACACACGAATACATATGCCAGTGATTATGCCAGCCCCAACCCTTTGTGTACTCATGGCAGCCATGCAGGGAGCGCTCTGGCTCTGGTTATGAAGCCCTGGCCAGCACAAAGTCACCTTTCTGGACATGAGCCGGGGGCCCGGCCCCTGCCTTCATTGCCAGTTGAAGAAACAGTGATGTGTGGCTTGAGTCCAAACTGAGTGACGGATGGTCTGGTGCTGAGAAACACTGGGGATCTTCCCCACAGCAGGAAGTCAGGCTACTCAGGAGGACCCACTCCAGAGCTCTCATGGGGTCCAGGGCTGAGATCACAATGGCAAGAGTCCCTGCAGAGTAGAGAGCTGAGGCCCAGGACAGAGGGACGTCTCTTCTCTCACTTACACACAGAGCCCAGGTCCGGACTCCTGGTCTGCAGCTCTCAGCTCCACACCAGGCTGCCTCCGTGCAGAGGCCAGCAGCCAGCAGGCTCCCTGCTGTGTCCTTGCCTCTCTCGGTGGACAGGGCCATCTGAGACACCCCAGCTGGCCTTGGATGCTGTGACACAATCCGGTCTATGTCAGGACATCTAATCACACCCCTGCTCCAATCTCAGCTTCCAAAGTCCACCCCTGGATCTGGCCTGAACCTGCCGTGAATGAAGTCTGCTAGCAGGGAACAGTGAAGCCATGCAGTGCCCTGTCATGCTGGGCCTTCCTATTTACTTACCCTTGAAGCCTTGCATCAGTCTCACTTCCCAGATGAGTCAGGGAGGTCAAGTAATGAAACCATACTGCACCATCAAGACAGGAAGTGAATACACGCCTACCTCACTCAAAGCCCACGCTCCTTCTACAGCCCTGGGTGAAAACGCCAACCTTCCCCACTCAGATGCCAAGTCTCTGAGCAGCACCCATGGGAGCAAGCATGGGCCCACTCTCTGGACCAGACACCCCCAGGTGCCTTAGTCCTCTGGGGCCAAACTCCACTTGTCACATGGGAATTCAAAATGCAGCGTTCCTGCTGATAAGTGACAGAGAGAGGGCACTCTAAGGCCAGCAGCCACCATACCACAGTGCCTCTGTGGAGCTGAGTGACTGGATTTTCAGTTGAGAGCCCAGGGCCTGTCCTGAGTCTGAGCTGCCCTCGGATGGGCTTGAGCTGGTGTCTTCAGATGAGCCCCACAGTCCGGTGCATTTCACATCTTACACTTTGCCTGCCTGCTTGGGCCTTTGGAGCTGTGCCCAGTGCCCCGGGCTTCCTTCCCTGTCCCACACCACCTGACACAAAGCCTCTCACTTTGGGAAAGGCAGGGCACAAAGAAATATGCCCAGCCTTGCACAACACTGACTCTTAAGACCCAAGGGAAGACATAAAGTTGTAGGCAGTGCCACCTACCAGCTCCAGACATTAACGTAGCTTTCTTGTTTGCCAGTGAAATGCACCCGAAACCTCCACAGCTACTTTGCAGAGAGACTCTACTATGCCATGAAGGTAATTGTCCTGTCTTCTGCTTCCTGACAGTCACCCTACATAGCACCAAGTGCAAAGTCAAGGAGCTCAAAGCCACCACCATCCTCCACACTGGGGAGTTCTCTTACCCCAACCTGTTGTGGATCAGAAAGGTTTTAGTTCTCAGAGGTGAAATTGAGTCTGGGAAAGGGACGCTGCCTCTCCAGAGGTGAATAATTCCCTGAAACTAAAACCAATGCCTGTTTTCTCTGATTGATGGTTGCTGATATCCCCTGAAGTTAGTTCCACACCCGAAACCCAAGCCCTCTGGCCACTTCTGCCCAGGAAATGAGAGAGGGCATGCGATTCCCTTGGCCATGTGGCCCTAGCTGACATGAGACTGGTCAGGGATGAAGGTGAGCAGGAAGGCCCTGCCTGTGAAATTCCTGGCTGAGCTGACTGCTGCTGTTGCTCTAGTAGGAAGTCTTGTTCCTGGAGCAGTGAGTATTTCGTGTCTAGAATATGATATGGCAAACCAAACATAATGCAGTTTGGAGCACTTGGCATCATAAAGGAAGAGTTCTGGGCAGTGGGTGAGAAGGGATTGAAGGAGTGGACACCCTAAGCCACCAAAGCATCCCTCCTAATGCTTCCTTGACTGAAGCACAGGCTCCTTCCCTCCCTCTAAAAGCCCCAGAACCCGACCACACAGATCCATCCATCACTCAGAGATGGACAGGAAAGGTGAGGCAGGATTTTGATGGCTGCTGTCTTGCCCAGGGAGCAGGGACGCGCGATGGGACCCTGATAAGAAACATCGTTTCAAGGAGCGAGATTGACTTAAATCTTATCAAGTGTCACTTCAAGAAGATGTACGGCAAGACCCTCAGCAGCATGATCATGGTAAGCAGCCATTCCCAATGTTGAGGCCAGCCTGAAACCTAGACATTCGGGGAGACCTGGAGGCTGTGGCCAACGCCACGTGAGCCCTTCCCTTCCCAGTGGGCACCATGCGCTTGTATTCCTGACCATGTGTTGTGTGCAGGAAATAGCAGAGGTCAGTGTGGCTGGATCCCAAGGGGAGTTGGGGGCAGAGGGGGGATGCAGAGACCAGGGCACAGAGGCTCCCTTGTGTCCCACTCAGGAAGTTGGTTTCACATTTGCGTTATGGTTGCTCCTTGGAAAAGACACCAAATCCTTGCAGAAGAAGCCACCTCTGAATAGTCAATGAGATGCACTAGTCCGGTAGGAATCGGGTCCACTGCTCAAATCCAGATTTAAGTAGTCCTGGCAGCCAACTTCTAAGTCAGATGAGCGTCAATAGACTGTCTAATTGATCTGTCTAACCAGATTCCAATTAGCAAGAGTTCTGGAGCCTTCAAAACACAGAGTGATTATCACACTGTGATAATCAGGAGAAACAGCTCATCTGGGGGTGTCTGCAAATTGAGGTCTTGATGATTTCATTAGCAGAAGTCACATTAGGACAAATATATCCCCAAGTCGTCTTTGGCTACTAAGTCAAGTCTCTAGCTCTTCTGCAAATGTCGTTGTTAAGTGCACTTTTCAAGAAACACATAGCTGGCAATAGATGGAAAAGACATTTCTGTTTCCAGATGTTTCAAGATGGGGCAGCAGGTGGGCAGGGGGAAGGGACGGTTGGAATTATTCTTGGTTTCACTTTAGGCTCCCCAGCCAATCTTGTTGGGAGACAGGAGGGCAAGGCACACACCAGCCTGGACTGATGCTGTCACCTGCAGACGGTCTGAGCTGATTGTCATTAACCCTTTTAACCACACATGGTAACTTACGGCATCAGAGAGATTTCTAGAGATAGATAAAGCCACCCTCTTCAAATTTTATCTAATGTTGTAACTTAAGAAAATTGAGTTAGAATCACAAATACCTTGACAAAACATTTTCTTTTTAGTGTAGACCACAGATGTCATTAAAGCAAAATGGTTTTCAATACTAATATGAACTAAAAACTCTTGCATCGAAATTAAGAGGCAAACATATAAACACTCCAAGTATAACTCATGTATTTGAAAAAGTAAACAAAATTAATGCTTGTCTTTCTAAAACTATTACAAAATTGTCTTCAAAATAATAAAAATCACCAGGCGTGGTGGTCCACACCTGTAATCCCAGTGCTTTGGTAGGCCAAGGCGGGAGGATCACTTGAGCCCAGGAGTTCAAGGCTGCAGTGAGCTAGAACTGCATCACTGCACTCCAGCCTGGGTGACAGAGTGAGACTGTGTCTAGAAAGAAAAAAGTTAAAAAAAAAAATTAATTGTAGTTTGAAACCTGTGACAAGATTTCAGATTCAAAACAGGCAAATTTTACTAAGCGGTGAAAAACAGACAATAACCATGAGACCTAAACTGCTTCAGAGTGTGGAAAGTCTAGCCCCAGCCTACCCCTTACTCACCATGCTGCTGTGAATGAATCCGCTCCCCTCTCTTGGCCCCATTGTCATCAACTGCATGAAGAAGAATCTGGATGATCTGACCTGGCCCATTTCCCAGCTCTGTGTGCAGACCCTGGACTAGCCAGTCCCATCAGGACCTACCAGTATCTAAGAAACAGGGCTCCTCAGCCATCAGACCACAAGGTCAGTCTCATCAGGAGACAAACACTGTGGACCCGATGTGAGTCAGCTGCAGGGTAGACCAGCTTGCCTTTCTCCTGCTCTGCCCTCACCACGTCTCAGCAGGATGCACGGCAGCGCAGCATTAATCTCATTTCACAGATGAGTCCCACAGAGGTGAAGGGGCTTGCCTCAGCCACACTATCAGGGCGCGATGGTCCAGGCTCCTTCCACCCCCGGCCCTGCCCCCAGGTGTGTGCTGGTGCCTCACTCTCAGCCTTGGTTCCCAAGCTGCCACAGCAGGTGTTGAATAATGATGCATCGTGTTGTGTAAATGAATGGCTGGGCACCCCTGGCTCCCGAATAGAAGAACTCTGGGACAGCTGACATCTTCCTTGTTTAGAAGTTGAACTGTCTCTGATTCATTTTCCACATCACTCCTGCATGTAATTGCTAAGAGAATCAAAAGGACATGCAAAGGAATGGCATGAAATTAAAAACAAGGAAAGAGGGGTGATGGCACAACCCCTGCGGCTAGGAACCCTGGAGGGCAGGGCCAGGTGCAGGCCAGGGGCACAGCTATTAGTCATAACAACACACCGCCATTGCCAAGCCAGGCACAAACAAGCCCCTTCTCATGCTCATGCATCTCCTGCCCACAGGAAGACACCAGTGGTGACTACAAGAACACCCTGCTGAGCCTGGTGGGCAGCGACCCCTGAGGCACAGAAGAACAAGAGCAAAGGCCATGAAGCCAGAGTCTCCAGGCCTCCTCACTCAACCTCAGCCATGGACGCAGGTTGGGTGTGGGGGAGGGGGAGTCCCAGCCTTTTAGTCTTCTATTTCCCTATTTCCAGTGCTTTCCAGCTGGGTTTCTGACCCAGAGGGTAGAACCGGCCTGGGCTCCTCTTCCCAACTTCCTCCAGGTCATTTCCCAGTGTGAGCACAACGCCAACCTTAGCGTTTCTCCAGCCAGACAGATGCCTCGGCATGAAGGGCCTGGGGGCTTGTGGGTCATTCCTTCCTCCCTGCAGGAGCTTCCCAAGCTGGTCACAGAGTCTCCTGGGCACAGGTTATACAGACCTCGGCCCCATTCCCATCTACTGAGACAGGGTCTCCACAAGAGGGGCCAGGGAATATGGGTTTTTAACAAGTGTCTTACTGATATGCTTCTCTATCAGGCAGCCGGAGAGCTGGCTGGGAGCCCTTTTGTTTTAGAACACACATCCTTCAGCAGCTGAGAAACGAACACGTATCCATCCTAACCAAGAAGCCATTAACATTCATCTAAAAATGTTAGGCTCTAAATGGATGAAAAATTCTCTTACCACCTTAATAACAAAACAAACTACAAATTCCTGACCTAAGGACACTGTGTTCTAAGCGGCGTGGGCTCCCCTGGTGGCTGACCAGGTCAGTGCCCTGGCCTCGCACTCCTCTGCATGCAGCACGGAAGGGCGTGACCATGCCCTCAGCACCACTCTTGTCCCCACCGAACAGCAACTGAGACCGGGTACCTGGAGATTCTGAAGTGCCTTTGCTGTGGTTTTCAAAATAATAAAGATTTGTATTCAACTCAAAGTGTCTTTGGATGTTTAGCAGGCACCAGAGTAGGACCAATTTAATCTGTCAGAAACAGAGCTTTGGGGAGCCACAAAGCCTGAGCACCCGGTGGGCATCTCCCAGTGGGAACACTGGATGGGCTGCACCCACCGCTGCCCTGGGGACAACCCTTGCAAATGAGGGTAGATTCTATTCACCTCTTGATGTGTAGGCTACATCCTCGTATCTCAGGGTTAGAGAGGGATTTAAAGTCAGCTGGTCCTGTTCCAACCTGCAGCCTGACTATCTCCTTGGCATCCACCCGGGGGTGGTCCTTGGTGTGCTTGGGGTGCACTTGGGTACTCAGGGTATACTGGGGGTACTCAGGGTGCAGTTAAGTACTCCGGGTGCACTTGGCTGCCTCCAAAGATGGGGACTCACTGCATCCTTTGACAGCCCAGTCTTTTTCCAGTGGATGTGACCGGCAAAGTTCTTGCTTCACCTGAACTAAAATCAGCCGCATCAAGCCCACACCTCTGCCATCTGGGGCCACAACACTTATTCATTCCCAGTAACAACATTTTGGATATCTGAAGAAGCCCCACAAATTCTGCGATTACTTCTGTCAAAGCCCGGTGTCCCCAATCCCTTCAGTGGTCCCTCCTGGAGCCTGGTTTGGGGCCATCACCCCTGAACATGCTCCAGCTTCTGAACTTCCCCTCAAGTGGCCCTGAGGGGTAATCGTGTGCCCAGGAACCTCCCTGATCAGGGAGATGGGAACAGCGTGGGCTTTGAATTCACTTGGATGGGAGGCAGATTCTGGCTCTGCCCTGTGCCAGCTCCATGACTTTGACTGTGTTAGCCTATTCTTGTGTTGCCATAAAGCAATACCTGAGTCTGGGTAATTTACTGACTCACAATCCTACAGGCTCTATAGGAAGCATGGTGCCAGCATCTGCTCAGCTTCTGAGGAGGCCTCTGAAGGGACCTTACAGTCATGACGGAAGGTGAAGGGTGAGCCAACATCACGCAGTGAGAGTGGGAGCAAGAGAGGTGGGGGGAGGTGCCACACACTTTTAAACAACCAGATCCTGTCAGAGCGCAAGACGGTGAGGACAGCACCAGGCCATGAGGGATCCGCCCCCTGACCTAAACACCTCCCACCAGGCCCCACCTCCAACACTGGGGATCACATTTCAACATGACATTTGGAGGGCATATCCAAACTGTATCAGTGACTGAGTCACTTACTCTCTCAGCCTGTTTCCTCACCTTTCTATACAGGGTGGGCTCCCAGTTACAACTGCCGCCTTTCACACCACCCCAGAGCCAGTGGTGTAAAATCCTCATGTATAATGTTCACAGACTCTGTGGGTCAGGAATTCTGGCGGGCACAGCAAGGTGCTTGTCTCTGCCCCAACAAGTAAGGGGACTCAGTCTCAGTTGGGAAGACCTGAAGTTTGGGGTGACTCTAAGGCAGAGGGTTGCAATCATCTGGATGCCTCTTCACTCACATGTTGGGCCCCTGGTGAGATGGCTGAAAGGCCACGCTCAACTGGGACTGTCCCCTGAGCTCCTACACGTAGCTTCTCCAGCATGGCGGCCTCAGGGTAGCAAGGGGTGGGGCTCCACGGTCTCCCAGTGGACAAGGAGGACACCACATTGCCTTCTGTGAGTTAGTGTCAGGAGTCACATGGCATCACTTCCCCGGTGCCCTATCAGCTGAAGACATCACAAGCCACACCGGCTTCAAGGAAAGGGGACACAGACCCCATCTGTCAATGAGAAGAGTTTCAGTGAATCTGGGGACTGTTTTTAAATCCACCACAAGTGGTGCTCAGAATATTTAACAACTGCTATGGCACAACCCACTCACCTGAATGGCTGTTGTCTGCAGGGGTGGAGCAGAGCTTGAATAGTGGCCCCTGCAGGGCCAGGCCTCAACCCTTCTTAGTGCTGGATGGCAGGGAGTCTGTGGGGCCCCAGGGGAGGCTCCTGGGTGTTTGGGGTGCAGCAGCTATTCACCAACATGTCTTAGTCTTTTCAGACTGACATACAAAATACCATAAATAGGTGGTTTAAAAACAGACACTTATTTCGCACAGTTCTGCAGACTGGAAAGTCTAAGATCAATTTAGTTCCCGGGGAGGGTCTCTTCCTGGCTTGCAGAAGGCTGCCTTTTTGACACGTCCTTCCATGACCTTTCCTCTGTGCTTACACATAGTCACGTGGGGAAGAGTTCTCTCTCTCTTGCTCTTTTCATAAGACCACTATACCATCATGAGGGCCCCACCCTCCTAACCTCATCTAACCCTAATTACCTTCCAAAGGATCATGTCCAAACACCATCAAACTGGGGGTAAAGGCTTCAACAACACACAATCAGACCATAACACAGCAAGGCGGGGGCCCTTCGGGAGTTTAACAACCTTTTAGTAGCTGTATCAGTGTGTGTCTCTTGGATCCCAGCCCTGGGTGAGGATTCTTTTTCCTTTTCTTTCAGTTCAAGTCCTGCTTTGTGTGCCAACTTGCTTTCAGTGCTGAGCCACTGCCCAGCTGCTTTCTGCCAAAGCCCTTTAGAAAGGATTTAGAGGGGCCAGGCACGGTGGCTCAGTCTGTAATCCCAGCACTTTGGGAGGCCGAGGCGGGCAGATGACCTCGTGGTCAGGAGATTGAGACCATCCTGGTTAACACAGTGAAACCCCCTCTCTGCTAAAAAAAAAAAAAAAAAAAAAAAAAAAAAAAAATAGCCGGGCGTGGTGGCAGCGCCTGTAGTCCTAGCTACTGGGGAGGCTGAGGCAGGAGAATGGCATGAACCCAGGAGGCAGAGCTTGCAGTGAGAGGAGATCGCACCACTGCACTCCAGCCTGGGTGACAGAGTGAGACTCTGTCAAAAAAAGAAAAAGAAAGAGAGAGAGAAAGAAAGAGAGGGAGAGAGAGAGGAAGGAAGGAAGGAAGGAAGGAATTGAATATGAAATGGAATGGAATGCAATGGAATGGA
>NW_016810344.1:32844-69888 GCF_001698545.2 Rhinopithecus bieti
GGAAGGAAGGAAGGAAGGAAGGAAGGAAGAGAGGGAGGGAGGGAGGGAGGGAGGGAGGGAAGGAGAGGAGAGGAGAGGAGAGGACAGGAAAGGAAAGGAAAGGAAAGGAAAGGAAAGGAGAGACAGAGAAAGAAAGAGAGAGAGAGAGAAAGAAAAAGAAAGAAAGAGAGAGAAAGAAAGAAGAAAAGAAAGAAAGAAAGAAAGAAAGAAAAGAAAGAAAGAAAGAAAGAAAGAAAGAAAGAAAGAAAGAAAGAAAGAAAGAGAAAGAAAAGAAAAGAGAAAAGGAAGGAACAGACTTAGAGGATCTCTCTGCCCTGCAAGCCCTCCTGACCACTGGTTCGATGGCTTCTTTTGCAGCCCACCGCAAAACAGGCCTCACGTGGCCAAACAGGAGCCTTGAGAAGAGCTGCAGCCAAGGAAATTTGGTCACATCCAAGTACGTACCCAGCAAGAGGATCTGCTTAAGCAGAGCCATAAAGTTGATTCATCTCCCCTGATGGGGCAGAATGGACATCACCCCCACTGCCTCCCTACCAGCAGAGAAAGCTGGGACAGGCCTGGAAGCAGGAGGTCTCCTCAGATTAGAGGCGAAGCTCTCTCTGCCTGATGTCAAAGCTGGAGCGGCATGGGTGTAGGGGGTCACGGCCCCCTGTGCTGACTCCCACCAGGTGACCCCCATGGCACCTGGGGAAGGAAGCAAAGGGGACCTGGCCAGGACACCAGCAGCATCCACAGCACCTGCTAATCATTTTTGCTGGAGTAACCTTTCGGGCACTTCTGGTAAAGCAGACATATTCCACAGGTGCTTTTGCAATTGCTCTTTGGAATGTTTTAAAAACACACCTATGTTTTTAAAGATAATTTGGAGCCTGCCTAGTTTAATTTCAGCATAGGGGAAAAACAAGGGAGTAGTGACAAAGATTCTTTGCTTGAGCAAACTAGAGTCAGGCTCCTGAATCTGCTAGGCTCATCTGTGTACTTTCTTATAAAATCCAGTTTGAGCAACAACCCCACAAAGTCAATTCAGCAAGAACCCCCCCTTGTTCCTATCTGACCACTCCCAATATCTGATCAGGGTCCTCATCCTCCACCTTCCCAGGTGATATCTGGTCACCCTGGCCTTTCTTCAGCAGGTATCCTGTTAGGTCAGTTTAGCCAGCATCACCCTCACCCCTGACGTTTCCTCTTGGTAATTTTCCATCTTTCAACTCCTACCTGCTCCATGGCTCCAACTCTCAACTTCTCATGCTGTTTTTAGAATGAGCCTGACTGTATACTGAGGTCTGTTTTCGCTTATTGCAATAGTCCTGAATAAAATCTGGTTTTGCTACTTTATCGTCTAGCTCTGGTTTTTCTTTGCCATAAGGTATTCCCTGCTTGTAGCCTTGCCATAGCTCTATCATCGTTGCTTTTTAATTCCCTCCAAGAGATGATACCTACATATACTCCTTCTCTATCCACAGATCAATGTTTTGCATTTCCTAGGAGCTGAATTCCTTTTCTTCCATTGCAGCACTGGCTGGGAGAGAAGGCACAACATGGTCCAGCATACTGAGCCCCAAGTTTGCCCTGCAGCATGATTTGAGACACAGTGTTCGTGCCGCACAGAATTATGTGAGCTCTCCAATAGCCTTTCATACATTTGTTTTCTGCTTAAACTACAGAGTAGATGCTCTTGTTAGCACCTAAGAACACTCTCAATTACACAGAACTACACCCTAACGACATTTTATCTCTTTACGTGTCGTCTCAGAAAAACTGTAAGCCCCTTGAAGGCAGGAACTTTATTTGTTTTTAAACATTCAGGGCCTAGTAGATAGCAGGCATTCAACAAATATTTTTGAATAACAACAAACAAGAGTATGGACTTTGGGAACAGGAGAGCCTACTAGTCAGTGAGCCTGAGCCAATCTTTGATGGCCTCCAGTTCTAAGAAGACTCTCTGGGCCCCCTTAGGCTCCCTGTGGAAGAAAGCTTACCCAGCCAACCCTAATAAAAATACTTCCCAGACAGATCTAACAGGACAAAGTGGGGTCGCTTCACTCTTTCGGCAGCTCCTTCACCCCAGGTGTTGTTTGGGGTTCTGACACTGCCATGGCATGGCCAGCAGGATGGCCCCTATGGCCGCTACAGCTGCTCTGTAAGAGCTTCCCACCCCTGACCCGCAGTCCATGAGGGCAAGGCCAGAACCGGGCACATGCCCACCCTTGTTGGTCTCATGCTCTCAGGGGGTAGAGCTAGCGTGTTGGACTTGGCTTGTTTAGGGTCACCTTCCCGAGGGTTGATAACTATCATCAGCAGCAATGATAGAGCTATGGCAAGGCTACAAGCAGGGAATACCTACGGCAAAGAAAAACCAGAGCTAGACGATAAAGTAGTAAAACCAGATTTTATTCAGGACTATTCCAATAAGTGAAAACAGACCTCAAAATCAGCATTCCCTTGGCAAGGAATAAAGAGGGAATGGATTTGTGGTCAGCAACCCACATTGTTATACCGCCAAGCATTCTGCCTGCAACAGGGTGGGGCTGGCCAGGGGAGGCTCCACAGGGAAGGTGAAAGCTGTGCAGAGTTTTGCAGGACGACTCAGTGCTTATCAGGTAGACAGATAGGAAAGAACATTCCAGGGAGAGGGAGGAATGCTAACAACAGCAGGGGGTCTGGTCTGTACCGGACATGCCAAAGGAATCGTGTGTCCATATCAACAGAGGAGGGAGAGACAGAAGAGAAAGAGCAGGTCAGGGCCTGAGTCAGAGCAGGCTCATGCTGTGGGGCTAAGAAGCTCAAAGGATTTCCAGGGACCGTGGGGAGGCTTTACAGGGATAGGCAGGGGAGGATCTTAGCCTGGCTTTCATAAGCCTCTGGCTTAAGTATGGAAGGTGAGTCTGCGACAGGGAGCCCAGCGCCAAAGTGTTGCAACACTCTAGGGAGACACACAGACCAATTCCCTCCCACCTAACAGCCCTGCGCTTTGGGGTCCTGGGGTACTTTCCTGGGAGAAGGCTGGCCTTGGCTACCTCTGTCCTTGACCAAGGACGTCGTTTTAAATATTTGTCATGTGTCCTAGGTCACTGCATCTCTGTTCCTGCAGTGAAGAGCAGACACTGATTTCCCCAAGCTCCTACTCTGAGACCACAAATATCTGCAATACCTCGGTGAGCACCAGGCCTGAGTGTGAGTTTGCAGGCACTTCCATGGCCCCATGCAGGTGTCCAAGATCCCTCGTGGTATTTGGCCAAGGTGGGCCCTGTGTGATGTCCTAGCGTGGTGACTACCTGTGTTCCTGGGCATCTTCCAGGGAATTCTGGGCTCAGCCTGGGGATTCATGCGGGCGCATCTGTGATCTGCTCTGCAGCAGGATGTACATCAGGTCTCTCAGACCCGAGTCCCTGGTGCCTGGCGCTCAGCCTTGACTTAAGTGCTGGCCCACCCTGCTGGGCCAGCCAGCTCCTGCTCAGGGCCACAGCCCTGTAACCAAAGCTTCCTTCCCAGGACTCAGGAATTCTCCCACTCCGGAATGCCTTGCCGCTGGGGTGACCAGGTCTTCACTTGTGAAACAGGAGTCAGCCACCTCAGCCCTGTGCCTGGCCTGGTGGAACACGGGTCACCGCCCCAACCTGGGGGCAGCCGCCCCATCCCAACGCAGTCGCTGCCGTTCCCCATGCCTCCCTGTGCCCAGCTAACCGGGGGACTTGTCCCCTGGGAACAACTGGGTACGCAGGATGCCTTTGGTTTCAGCCCCTCCTCCTCTTCCCGGGCTGCCTTTGCTGCCTTTACTCCCCGGACGGCCCCTTTCCCCGGGCTGTGTTCACAAAGGCTGGGAAGGGTCCCTTGCAGACAGATCTTGGACAAGGTCGCGCCCCCATGCCTCCCCTCGTGACCAGCAAACTCTTAAAAGCGGTCCCTGCCCCAGAGCCCGTGTCGCCTCCAACCGGCAGTCAGGGCGCAGCGCCGCCTCAGTGCCGCCTAGTGGCGCCAGGCGTGCCTGGAAACCCGCTCTCTTGTAGCGGCTTTTTCCGCCCCCGCAGAAAGGCTTTCTCCGGACAGAGAAGCGGGCGCGCGGGGGCGGACGTGCGGGGCCTTGCGCGAGAACCTGACTCTCCGCCGCAGCAGCGGAAGCCGGAGTGACGCGTTCTGTTGAACACCAGTTTTCTGGAGCGCTGTGTGTTCTTACAGCTGAGCAGTCTGTTTCTCCAATCAGATTTCAAAGCCACTTCACTGCACTGGCCCCTGTGGGTCACTGTTGCACCGCCCTGGCCCACGTGGGTCCCTGAGTAGCGACCCGCCGGGGCCACCTGGCTGGACGAAAAAGACACACCTTGGACTTAATCCGTGAGAAAAAAAAACTTCAGTAAGAAACAAATCAATAGGCAAGTCAAAGACTAGGAGAAAATACGCGTAAAACATAACAAGTGACTTGATTCTTGATTCTGAAGTATTTAATAATTCCTATAACTCAACAAAATGTTCATTCTTTTTAAAAAAGGCTGGGTAAACTATTCACAAAGGAACGTAGACAAATGCCAGTACACACATGAGAAACTCATACACATTCACAAACTTCAAACAAGCCTACCTCATATATTTCAGGCGAGTAAGGAAAAGAATGCAAACACTTTTGAAAATGGTTTGGTTGTTTCTTGTAAATTTAAACAAATACCCTATTATATAATCCAGCGAGTCCATCCTTAGGTTTTTATCCAAGGATAAAGAAGTGAAACTCATATCTAACAAATAGATTTATAAAACAATGAAAATAGAAGCTTTATTTATAAAAGACAAAAACTAGAAATAACCCAAATATTCATTCACAGGAGAACGAATAAACAGACTAGATTGAATCCATACAATGGAATCTTAGCAGACAATAAAAAGAAAATGAACTATTGATGCCACCTACTACACGGCAGAAGCTCTGAATCAGGTTCCTGAATGAAAGACGTCAGGTATGAAAGAATATACATTGTATGATTCCATTTATATGAAAACAAATCTGTGGTTTAAAAATCAGACTACTATTAAGTTGATGCAAAAGTAATTGCGATTTTGCCTTTTTTTTTTTTTAATAAAATAGTTGCGTTGGGGTTTGTGGATGGAGTGGCATGGCAGAGGTTAGCTGAAGGGGCATGAAAGAACTTTTGGGGTGCTAGAATGTTCTAAATCTTACAGTGGGGAGGACAGGAATGCAGGCATTTGACAACACACATTGAATTGTAAAATTTAAGATTTTACATTTCATTGTATGTAAATTACCTGCCAATAAAAACACTATGAATAGAGCAGTTATGAACAGTTGTGTGTAGATTTTTGTGCAAACTTAAATTATAATTTCTCTGATAAATGCCCAGGAATGTGATTGTGGACTAATATGATAAGTACATGTTTTTTGAGAAACTGCCAATCTATTTTTGGGAGTGGCTGTGTGTATCATGTTATATTCCCACAAGCAAGGGGTGAGAAATTTGGTTTCTCTGCATCCTTGATAGCATTTGGTTTTATCACTACGTTTTTATTTCAGCCGCTCAAATAAGTGTGTAGTGATTTCTCATGATCTCAATTGGCATTTCCCCAAAAGCTAATGATGTTAAATATATTTCCACATGCTTACTTTCCTCAGCGATGAAATGTCTCTTCATGTCTATTGCCCAATTTCTTACTAGATTATTTTTTTACTGTTGAGTTTTGAGAGCTCATTATGCATTGTAAATGTGAGTCCTTTGTCAGATACGCGATTTGCAAATATTTTCTCCCCTCTGTAGCTTGTCCTTTCATCATCTTACCAGAATATTTTGCAGAGGCAAAGTTTTTAATTTTGATGAAGTCCAATTTATCAATTCTTTCTTTAATGAATCGTACTTGGGTGCCATGCCTGTGTATCCTCATCTCCTAGGTCCAGATGATTTTCTCCTGTGTCTTCCTATCATAGCCAGAAACTAGAAATGAACCAAAATGTCCCTCACTAAGTGAATGCTTAGACTAAGTGACACATCTATGCCAATATTCAGCAATAAAAAGAAACAAATTATTGATGCAAATAACTAAATGGATGAATCTCAAGAGCATTAGGCCAAGTGAAAAAAAAAGCAATCTCAAAAAGTCACATACTGTACGATTTCACTTGTGTAACATTCTTCCAGGGGCAAAATTATAAACATGGAAAAGAGATTAGTGGTTGGCAGGCGTTAGAGGGGGTGGTGGGGAAGTGTGACTACAAAGAGGTAGCAGGAGAGATCTTGGGTGATGGGATGGTTTTGTGTCTTGGTGGTTACGGGAATCTACACATGTGATACAATGTAATAGAAGAATGCACATGGTGCTAATGTCAGTTTCCTTGTTTTGATATTGTTCTATAGAACGTAAAACATTGGGGAAACTGGGTGAAGGATATTGGGACCCCTTCACAAATTCTTGTCAATCTACGATTATTTGAAAATTTAAAAGTCTAAACATACCTAAAATACAAACCTAAAAGGCAAAAAAGTAATGCATGCACTTGATAAAAATCAAGTACTACAAGAGTAAATGGTGAAAATAAATCTCTGCACCACTCTAGAGACCCCAGCCAAAGTCCTCTCCAAACGCTCTCACAGTTATTAAGTTTCTTGTATATGCTTCTAGAATTTCCTCTTGCACGTGCTTCTAGAAAATCAAGAAGTACAAAAGAGTAAATGGTGAAAATAAATCTCTGCACCACTCCAGAACCCCCAGCCAAAGTCCTCTCCAAACTCTCTCACAGTTATTAAGTTTCCTGTATATGCCTCTAGAAATTCTCTAGATATATGCAAAAATATATGTACTTTCCCTCCTTCTCTAGCTTTTGTCTAATGCTAGTCTTCTTTCGATTTGAAATTATATGTATTTAATATATCTTTGGGAAAATTAATATTTTAATAGCAGTGTAAAATTTCACTGTGAATGTACCATAATTTATTTAACCAATCTCTACTCATTTAGTCTGTTTTTGGTTGTTTAGGCTGGTTTTAGTAACTTGTTATTGGAAATTATTACAATAAACATTCTTATATTACTTTGTATCACCATACGATAGACTCCTAAAATATTGTGTTTAGATCAAAGAGTATGTGGAATTGTACTTAAGATAGATTTTGTCAAGATGTCCCAAAATAGCATTCTCATCAGTATGGAAGGAAAATACCAATTTCCTAAACCTCTTACTAAGACAGTAATCTTCAAAATTTGATCCTCACTCATCTGGTGGACAAAGTATAGTAATTCAGTGTTTCAGTTTGACTTCCTGTGATGACAAGGCAAGTTTTAAAGTGATGCTTTTATATATTTAAAGGCCTTTTGTGTTGTTTTCCTGTGAACTGTTGGCTCAGGTCCGTCATTTAGTGGAGTTTAGTGAATCTGCCACGTTTCCCTAATCAATTCTCTCTCCTACCACTGGAAAGGAATACCACAATTGTTTATCCATTCATTAGTTGACAGACATTTGGATTGTTTCTGCTTTTAGGGTATTATGAATAATGCTGCTTTGAATACACTTGTACAAGATATTGTGTGGATATATGTTTTCAGTTCTCTTGGGTATGTATCTAGGAGTGGAATTCCTTGGTCATATGATAATACTACACCCAACTTTTTGAGAAACTACCAAACTGTTTTCCAAAGTGACAGCACCATTTTATGTTCACATCAGCAATGAATGGGGTTTTCAATTTCCTGCATCTTCACCAACACTTCTTATTTCCTGTCTTTTTCCATGAAAGCCATACTAATGGGCGTGTAGTTGTATCTTATTGTGGTTCTATTTGCACTTTCCTAATGACTAATAATGTCAAGCATCGTTGCATGTGCTTTTTGATCATGAGTATATCTTCTTTGGAGAAATATTTATTCAAATTATTTGCCCATGTTTTAATTAGTTTATTGTCTTTTATTGCTGAGTTGTTAGAGTTCTTCATATATTCTGGATACAAGTCGCTTATCAAATTATATTACATGATATATATCACATGATATATATCACATATATCACATCATATATATCACATATATCACATCATATATTTCACATCATATATATCACATCATATATATATCACATGATATATATGTGATTATCATATATATATGATTTGCAAATATTCCCTCCCATTTTGTGGATTGCTTTTTGACTTTCTTGATGGTGTCCTTTGAAGCACAAAAGCTGTCAATTTTGATAATGTCCTGCTTATTTTTTTTTATTTGGTCACTTCTGCTTTTGGTGTTATATCTAAGAATCCTTTTACCAATCCAAGGTCATAAACATTTACCTCTATGGTTTTATAGTGTTAGCTCTTACATTTAGAACTTTGATCCATTTTGAGTCAAGTTTTGTACATTATGTAAGGTAAGTGTCCAGTTTCATTCCTTTACATGTGGAAATCCGGTTGTCCCAGCATCATTTGTTAATGCCTTTTTTTAAATCCTCTTGAATTGTCTTGGCACCTTTGTCAAAAATCAGTTAACCATAAATGTGAAGGTTTAATATTGGATTTTCTATTCTATTACATTTCTAGTATTGGGCTATCTTGATTACTAGACATTGGTAGTGAGTTTGGTTTTCTTTGGGGTTTGGGGGGTTTGTTTTGTTTCATTTTGTTTTTGAGATAGGGTCTTGTTCTGTTGCCCAGGCTAGAGTGCAGTGGCTTGATCATAGGTCACTGCATCATGGACCTCTTGGGCTTAAGTGATTCTCCCACCTTGGCCTCCCAAGTTGCTGGGACTGCAGGCACACACCACCATACCCAGCTAATCTTTTTTTATTTTTTTTAGAGACGGGGCCTCATTATGTTGCCCAGGTTGATCTCAAACTCCCGGGTTCAAGCAATCCTCCCAACTCAGCCTCCCAAAGTGCTGGGATTACAGGTGTGAGCCACTGCACCCAACCTGTAGTAAGTTTTTAAATCAGGAAGTGTAGTCCTCTCCCTTTCAAGATCATGTTGGCTATTCTGGGTCTCTTGCATCTCCATATGAATTTCTGAGAAAAAGGCACACAATCTTTCAATCAAGATTGCATTGAATCTGTAGACCAATTTGGGAAACATTGACATCTTAACAATATTAAGTCTTCCCAATCCGTGAACATAGGATGTTTTTTCATTTATTTAGATCTTCCTTAATTTCCTTCAGTGGTGTTTTATTGTTTTCAGTACGTACAAGTCTTAGGCTTATTTGTTAAATTTATTCAGAAGCCTTTTATTTTGTCTGATGCCATTGTAAATGGAATTGCGTTCTTAATCTTATATTCAGATTATTCATTGCTAGTGTGTAGAAATATATTTGTTTTTCATATTGTTCTTGTATCTGCAATCTTGTTGAACTCATTTATTAGTTGTAATAGTTATTTTGTGAATTTCTTAGATTATATCATCTGTAAATATAGTTTACATCTTTCTTTTCAATTTGGATGCTATTTTTAAAATTTATGTACTTACTTATTTGCATAATTGCCCTAGCTCAGAGCTCTAATAAAATGGTGAATAGAAGTGGTGAGCATGGACTTCCTTTCCTTCTTCCTGGTCTTAGAAGGAAAGTATCCACTCTTTCACCCTTTGGGACGATGTCAGTTGTGGTTTTTCATAGATGCTCTTTATTAGATTTCATAAATTCTCCTCTATTTCTAGTTTTATGAGTGTTTTATCATGAAAGGATATTGATTTTGTCAAATGCTTTTTCTGCATCTATTGAGATTAGGTGAATTTTGTCCTTCATTTTATTAATGTGGTATATTAATTAGATTTGTTTTATTACGTTAAACCAACTTTGCATTCCTGAAATAAATTTCGCTTGATTGTGATACGTAATCATTTTATATGTTTCTGGGTTTAGTGTGCTAGTATTTTGTTGATAATTTTTGTATTAATATTCGTGAAAGATATTGCTCTGTTCTCTTAGAATGTCTTTTGTTTTAGTATCATGATAATAATAAGGACATCATAGAATCAGTTGAAGTTTGTTTCTTCTATTTTTGGAACGATTGTGAAGAAATTGACAATAATCTTTTTTAAATGTTTGGGGAAAGCTAATCAGCGTAAACCATTTGTCTGAGTTTTTTGTGCATGGTGAGATATCTTTATTATTATTTATTTATTTTATTTATTATTTTTATTTTTTATTTTTTATTATACTTTAAGTTCTAGGACATGTGCATAACGTGCAGGTTTGTTACATATGTATATTTCTGCCATGTTGGTGTGCTGCCCCATCAACTCGTCAGCACCCATCCAATTCATCACTTATATTCATGTATAACTGCCCAATGCCAATCCCTCCCCCTCCCCCCACATGATATGCCCCATTGATGTGAATGTTCCCCTTCCCGAGCTCCAAGTGCTCTCATGTTCAGTTCCCACCTATGAGTTGAGAACATGCAGTGTTTGGTTTTCTGTTCTTGTGATAGTTTCCTAAAATGAATGGTTTCCAGCTGCATCCTGTCCTACCAAGGACGCAAACTCAATCCTTTTTTTATCGGCTGCAGTATCCATGGTGTATATTGTGCCAATTTCTTCTTACTCCAGTCCTGTCACAGATGGGACATTTGGTTGACTTCCAAGTCTTTGCTATGTGAATAGGCCGCAATAAACATAGCGTGTGATGTGTCTTTGTAGTAGAATATTTATAATCCTTTGGGTATATACCCAGTAGTGAGGATGGACTGGTCATATGTACATCTAGTCTTAGACTTCCCTTGAGGAATTGCCATACTGTTTTTTCCATATGTGTTGGAACTTTTACAATCCCACCAAACAGTGTAAAGTTTTCCTATTTCTCCACATCCTCTCCAACACCTGTTGTTTCCTGATTTTTTAATGATTGCCTTCTAAACTGGTGGTGAGATGGTTCCATTGTGGTTTTGATTGATTCTCTATGTGCCAGTGATGATGAGCATTTTTTCATGTTGTCTTTTGCTGTATGATTTTTTTCTTCTTTTGAGACATGTCTGTTTCATAATCCTTCCCACTTTGATTGGGTTGTTTGTTTTTTTCCGTATATTTGTTGTCTTTGTAGATTCTGCGATATTATCCCTTTGTCAGATGAGTAGTGTTGCAAAATTTTCTTTCCCTTCTGTAGGTTGCCTGTCACCTCTGATGGTAGTTTTCTTCTGCCTGTGCAGAAGCTCTTTAGTTTAATTAAGATCGCCCATTTGTCAATTTGGCTTTTGCTTGCTGTCTTGCTTTTGGTGTTATAGACATGAAGTCCTTGCCCATGGCCTATGTCCTGAGCATGGTCATACCTAGATTTTCTTCTAGGTTTTTATGGTATTAGGTCTAACCTTTAAGTCTTTAATTCCATCTTGAATTATCTTCATTATTAAGGTGAGTAGGAAAGGATCCAGTTTCAGCTTTCTACTTATGGCTAGCCAGTTTTCCCAGCACCATTGATTAAATAGGGAATCCTTTCCCCATTGAGATTCTTAATTACTAATTTAATCCCTTTACCTACTAAGGGACTTACTTATTATTCAAATTTTCTATTTGTTCTTGAGTCAGTTTTGGTAGTTCCTGTCTTTCTAGGAATTTTTCCATTTCACCTAAGTTAAAATTTTGATGTCTTACAATTGTTTATAGTATTCCTTTATAATCCTTTTATTTCTATGAGGTGGTAGTGGTGTGCCATATTTCATTCTCTAAACATAAATAATTTAATTCCCTATACATTAATAATTTAATGATTTAATGTATAGGGAATGAAATAGGACACATAACTTTTTTCCTGTCAGTCAAGCTAAAGGTTTACTACTTTTATTGTTCTTTTCAGTGAAGCAATTACTCTTGTTTTTTCCCTTAGTGTTTTTTCTATTCCTTATTTTATTTATTTCCACTACAACCTTTATTATTTTCTTCTTTCTGCTTGCTTTGGGCTTAGTTTGAGCTTCCTTTTCTACTTTCTTAATGTGGAAGTTTGGGTTATCGAGATCTTTCTTCTTTTTAATGTAGGCATTTACAACTATAAAAGTCTCCCTAAGTATTGCTTTGGCTGCATCCCATATACTTTGATATGTTGTTATTTTATTTTCATTCATTTCAAATAATTTTCTAATTTTCATTGTGATTTCTTCTTTGACCCATTGATTATTTTGGAGTGTGTCGTTTAATGTCTACATATTTGAGGATGTCCGAAATTTCTTTCTGTTTTTGGTTTTGAATTTCAGTCCACTGTTGTTAGAGAACATATTCTACATGATTTCAATTATTTTAAATTTACTGAGTTTTGGCCGGGCGCAGTGGCTCAAGCCTGTAATCCCAGCACTTTGGGAGGCCGAGACGGGCGGATCACGAGGTCAGGAGATCGAGACCATCCTGGCTAACACGGTGAAACCCCATCTCTACTAAAATACAAAACTAGCAGGGCGAGGTGGCGGGCGCCTGTAATCCCAGCTACTCAGGAGGCTGAGGCAGGAGAATGGCGTAAACCCGGGAGGCGGAGCTTGCAGTGAGCTGAGATCTGGCCACTGCACTCCAGTCCGGGCGACAGAGCGAGACTCCGCCTCAAAAAAATAATAATAAAATAAAATAAATTTACTGAGTTTTGTTTTATGGCTGAATATACACATATGTGTTTTCTATTGCTGCCATAACAAATTACCACAAATTTGTACCTAACACAAATTTATTATATTGTGGTTTTGAAGATCAGAAGTCTGACATGTCTTACTGGGCTAAAAATAGGAATCTGTGTGGTTATATTCCCTTGTGGAAATTCTCGGAGAGTTCTCTTGTTCTTTCAAGTTGTTGGTAGAATTCAGTTCCTGCAAGTTGTAGGACTGAGATTCCCACTTCCTTGCTGGCTGTCAGCTGAACTGTTCCCAGCTTCTAGAAGCTACCCACATTCCCTTATTAATAGTCCCCTTCCTCCATCTTCAAAGGCAGCAATGGTGGATCAAGTCCATCAGTTTAGTAGTCACTTAAACCTTTCTCACACCTCAATTGTCTCCTCCTTCTTCCATTTCATCTCCCTACCATGACCAGGAAAGTGTCTCCACCTTTAAGAAATCATGTATTTTGATTGGGCCCACCCAGACAATCCAGGGTAATCTCTGCATCTCAAGGTTTATACCCTTAATCATATCTGCAAAGCCCCTTTTGTCATGTAATATAATGTGATTCCAGGGATTAGGGCATGGATATCTTTGGGGGCCACTATTCTTCTCATGACAAGATTTATTCTTGAGAACGTTCCATATACACATATAAAGAATGTCTATTCTGTTGGTGGTGGTGGAGTGTTCTATGGGTAACTACTAGCTCTAGTTGGTTTACTGTTTTTTTCATATCTTCTATGTCCTTGTTGATCTTCTGCCTAGTTGTTCTATCCATTGTTGAAAGTGCAGTAATAATGTCTCCAACTACAGTTGTCAAATTTTCTGTTTCTCACTTCAGTTTTTGCCTCATGTATTTGGATCTCTGCTATTAAGTGCGTATATATTCTTAATTGCCATGTATTCTTAATGGATTGAAACCTTTACAATTATAAAATGTTTTTCCTTGTCTTTTGTAATAATTTTTGCCTTAGAGTCTATTTGGTCTACTGTTAGTATAGCCAGACACTCTAGCTCCCCTTTGGTTACTACTTTCATGGTTTATCTTTTTCCATCCTATTACTTTCAACCTATTTGTATCTTTGAGTGTAAAATATGTCTCTTATAGATAACACATAGTTGATTCAGTTTTTAAAAATCAATTTTGACAACCTCTGCATTTTGATTAGTATGTTTACTCTATTTACATTTAATATGATTTACTGAAAAGACAGACTCTACACCTTCCATTTTGCTATTTTTATATGTCCTACATCTTTTTTGTTCTTCTATTCCTTTATTACTGCCGTCTTTTGAATTCAATTGATATTTTCTAGCATATCATCTTAATTCTTTTATTTGTTTTACCATATATTTTTAGTTATTTTCTTATTCTTGCCCTGGGGATTATAACATTTTACCTTAAAACAATCTAATCCGTATCAATCCAACTTAATTTCAACAATATATTAAAAGATTGCTTCAATATATTAAAGATTCAACAATATATTAAAAGATTGCTTCAGTGCCCCCTTCCTTTGTGTAAATATTATCATACAAATTACATCTTTATACATTATAAGCCCAACAATGCAGTTTTACAATTACTCATCTATGTAGCTATTTTTAAATCAGATAAGAATTACAAATAAAAATACATTACACTGTCTTTTTAATTATGTAATTACCTTGCAGTGCTCTGTATTTCTTTGTGTGGATGAAGTTACCATCTAGTGTCCTTTCATTTCAGCCTGAGGTACTCCTTTTAGTATTTCTTGTAGGTAAGATCTACTCATGGTGGATTCTCTCATTTTTCATTTATCTAGCTAGGCATTTCTTCATTCTTTTTTCAAAGATACCCTTGCTAAATATAGAATTCTTGGTTGACAGTCATTTTCTCACAATACTTTTAATATGTTATCCCATTGCCTTCTTGCCTGAATGGTTTTGATAAGAAGTCAGCTGTTAATCTTATTGAAGTGTTTGAAACTAGAGTGTATATGCTGAGTTATTTTCTTTTGTAGCTTTCAAGATTCTCTTTTGTCATTGGCTTTTGATAGTTTGACTCTGATGTACCTAGGTATAGATTTCTTTGTTTTTATACCACCTGAAGTTCACTGAACTTCTTGAGCATGTAAATTAATGTTCTTCATCAAATTTGGGAAGTTTATGGCAATTATTTCTTCAAATATTCTTTCTGTCCCTTTATCTCCTCTTCTTCTGGGATTCTCATTATATACATATGGGTATTCTCTCTGAGGCTGTGTTCATTTTTCTTCGTTCTTTTGACTTTCTGTTCCCTGGATTGTATAATCTCAATTGACCCATATTCAACTTACTGAATCTTTTTTCTGCCTGCTTAAATTGGCTGTTAAGCCCCTCTGGTTAATAATTTTTTATTTCAGTTGCACTTTCAACCCAGAATTTTATTTTGTTCCCTTTTTTATATAACTTTCTATCTCTTTATTGATATGCTGTATTTGGTAAGACATCATTGTCATGCTTTTTAAAATTCTTTAAACATGTTTTGTTTAGTTGTTTAAACATGTTTTAAGACTTGTTCTAAAGTCTTTGATCGTAAGTCCAATGTCTGGGCTTCCTCAAGAAAAGTTTCTAATGGCTGCTTTTCCCTGTGAATAGGCCACACATTTTGTTTATTTGCATTTCTCATAATTTTTTCTTAAAAACTGAATGTTTTAAATAAATAACGTGGCATCTCTAGAAATCAGACCTCACCCCTCTTCACAATTTGTTGTTGCTTCTGTTTGTTGTTGCTGATGCTGCTGTTTCTCTCTGTTTAGTGAATTACCTGGACTAAGTTTTAATGTATACTCTTTGTCATGTGTAGACACTGAAGTCTTTCCTCAGTTTAGTTGTCCGTTAATTTTTGGACAGAGATTTCTTTAAATTCCATGCACCACTAAATCTCCCTACCTTTTCTGAGAAGCTTTGTGCATGTTGGGTCATGCCTTCAATGCTTCAGCAAGCAGCTGACAACTCTGCCTTAGAGTTTACTTCCTGCTTGCACAGAGCCTCAGAGCTAAACAAAAGTTGAGCTCTAGTTAGATCTGTCTTGGACATGTGTACAACCCTGCACATGCACATGGCCTTCTAGGTTCTTAAGAAAATGTCAGAGCTTTTCCAAAGCCACTATGATTACCTCATTCCCCAGTTTTCCCTTTTAAGTGTTTTGGTCAGCCTCTCATTAGCCCCAACTGGTACTGCCATTTCAGGCAGTTGCAATGTTAAACAATTTTTGCTGATTGTTTTTGACAGATTCCCTCAGGATAGGGCTGTTCACACAGACTAAGCTCCGAACCATGTTAAGCAAAGTCAATCCCAAGGGCCAGGCACGGTGGCTCACGCCTGTAATCCCAGCACTTTGGGAGGCCGAGGCAGGCGGATCACAAGGTCAGGGGGTCGAGATCATCCTAGCTAACACAGTGAAACCCCATCTTTACTAAAAATACAAAAACAAATTTAGCTGTGTGTGGTGGTGGGTGCCTGTAGTCCCAGCTACTCGGGAGGCTGAGGCAAGAGAATGGGGTGAACCTGGGACATGGAGCTTGCAGTGAGCCGAGATCCATCACTGCACTCCAGCCTGAGCAACAGAGTGAGACTCCGTCTCAAAAAAAAAAAAGAAAAAAAAGACAATCCTTAAGAATGTGCCTTTTCCAAGAAGCTGTCAGACGGATCAAATAGTGACAACCTTCTGAGGATGGAATTTTTTGGAGGGCTCCAAAACTATTCTGTCCTCCCCAGTGGCTACCAGGCTGCTGGTTTTCACAGCTGCCATGGTTGTGAGAATGTTAATTGCGTGTGTGTGTGTGTGTGTGTGTGTGTGTGTAGAGACAGAGGTTGTCTCTGTGTTGTCCAGACTGGTCTCAAACTCATGGACTTAAGCAATCCTCCCATCTCAGCCTCCCAAAGTGCTAGGATTACAGGTGTGAGCCACCATGCCTAGCTGAGAACATTTATTTTCAAGTCTATCATAGAGCTTAGAAAAGAAGACTATGAATAAGGCAAATTAAAACACCACAAAATTCGCTATTCTTACTGAGATTCAGCTATGTTTCTTGAATGAATCTAACTTGGATTGCTGAAAGCAATTTGGTTAATTTCCAGAACTCTGAAAAGGTTGATTTTGACATTTTTGCTAGTGCACTCGTTGTTAAGGAAGGATTTTCAGAAGTCCTTATTCTGACATTCTGCAAGTGTTTCTCTTGGTTTGAGTTTTCATGTGATTGTGTGGGGTAGTTGTTTTATTTTGTTGTTGTCTTGATTGGTTTTTGGAGAGATGGTTTTCTACTGGATACACCTATGATTCTTTTTCTTAAAGTCAAACATTCATTTTTTTAGGATCTGTCATCTCAGCATTGACTTCTCTAAATCAGTTTACCCTTCAGTCTGAAAATTCAAGTCTTCTTTTATTTATTTATTTACTTCAGGAAAGTTGTTCTGAATATTAACTCAATATTTTTTTCTCCTTCATAGTTCAGGTTTCCTAACCAGGGGACAGAATGTCCTCCTCTGCACTGAATGGCCTCTGCCTTTGTCTACTGAAGACTGCCTGAGTATCTCTTGCAATTTAAAACAGGACCTGTCTGTAGAGCCTTCTCTGTACCAGGACAGTTTAGAGGCCTGTGTGTGTTTCCACACTAATAGTAATTACAATAGTAATCATTACTACAAGGTGAGCATCTAATGCTTCGAAATCTGATATCATTTAATGACCTCAGCTACCCGCTGAGGTGGGTATTATCTTCATTTGCAGATGAAGATACTGCAGCTTAGTCAGCAGACTAAGTCACCTAAATGCTCTGTCAGAAGCAGAGTTTGTACTCAGGAATGTCCAACTGCAAAGTCCATGTGCTTAAACAGTATGGCATGCTGATACATGCAGAAATACAAAAGATCCTCAGAAAATACTGTGAGTAATTCTATGCACACAAATTAGAAAATCTAGAGGAAATGGATAAATTCCTGGGAACATACAATCTCCCAAGATTGAATCAGGAAGAGACTAATGCCCTGAATAGACCAATATCAAGCTCTGAAATTAAACCAATAATAAAAAACCTACCAACGACACACAAAAAAAGCCCTGGACTAGATGGATTCACAGCTAAATTCTATCAGACGTACAAAGAACTGGTACCAATCCTACTGATTAAACCTCTTTAGGTTCCGCTACGTGTGTTGTTAAAATCTTCATTTCTGGTTTTCTAACAGTCTCTGATTCAACATTCGTTGCCAATAAACAATCCAGGTAGCCTCACCCTGAGTGGCTATCTGGCTGGGTGAGTTCTAAAAATGCCCAGGACCTCCAAGACTAGGTGAGATCTGAAGTAATGAAATGCCTCCATTCATAAAGGCCTGAAATTGTCCTGACTGCCCCAGTCCCAGGGACCAAGAAGAGCCTTTCAAGCTGTGATCCCAATACTTGTGGCTGCTGTGGGAATAAGGAAAGCAGCCCAGGCCTCCAGTGGGAAGATCAGATGTTTGCCCTTCATACCTCAGATAGCCTTCAGCCACGT
This sequence comes from Rhinopithecus bieti, assembly GCF_001698545.2. Lineage (NCBI taxonomy): Eukaryota > Metazoa > Chordata > Mammalia > Primates > Cercopithecidae > Rhinopithecus > Rhinopithecus bieti. Next base: position 50,905 of record NW_016810344.1, read on the forward strand.
AAAATGGGTAGTGAGGAGCTGTGGATGACAGCATGAAGGATGAGGACTGATGCAGCAGCCATAATTAGATTATAGGTTTCTGTGGGATGTGCCATGACTGCTTACAAATGGGGCCCAACCGTGGAATTGAGTTATCAACTAAGCAGATTCCTGAGGCACAGATCATCCTGTCCTCCACAACGTGATTAAAGACTGCATGCTGCTCCGAAAGACCTCTGCAGCTGTGTGCTTGGAGGAGTGCGTTTTTCCTGCTAAAGCATAAGAAAAAAGAGACCAGCAATTATTATCTTAGGCCTTGCAGCATCCTTTCTGGTTCCACAAGTTTGAGAAGGCAGGTGTGTGTGTGTGTGTGTGTGTGTGTGTGTGTGTGCGCGCGCGCGCGCTGCGTGCATGCTCATATAATGGAAGTGGGTAGGCAAAAGTCGATTGCCTATATACCATCCCCCCCAAACAGGTGTATAAGAGTGTTCTTTGAGAATGAGAAAGCAAGAAGGAGCACATCCCACACCTCAGCATTCATGCAGTCAGTTAGCAAACTTCTGAGCTCCCATGACATGCTAGACCCTGGGCTCAGCAGTGGAGCTTAGACATGTCCCAAACCAGGCGGTGGAAGTGGTGGGAAGCAACCACTCATGGACAGTTTCCCATGTGCCAGGCATGTGCCAGAATTGACATTATGCCGTCTCTCACTCCCATCCTCCATCACATTAGTGATTCTGCCATGAGTGACTCGTTCCTTTGAGTTCCTGTAAGTTCCTGTGGAGGGATCTGGCCACAGCAATGGAAAAAGCACCGAGGGAGCCTTTAGGAAACTCTGCTGTAGGTCAGGTGTATGATGCTGAAAAAATGGTGCACCCTCTCCAGACCTGTTTCCTGCTTTGCACAGTAAGCAGGTGGTGTTCTCCAAGGTCTCCTTGAAAATCCAACTTATTCTCGGTCATCATTTTGCAGAGGGCAGGTCCTGTCCCCAAACCCACCAGAGTGGAGGTGGGAAAAGCTCAGGAAGGTGGAGAAAAGGCAGGGGACACAACTCTGAGTGTCATTCCTTTGAAGATTGAGCCCAGAAGGCTCAGGTTCTGGATTACATGGGGCACCTTGGCTTTCTCTGCTGGAGCCACACACCCCTGGTGCAGTAGTTTCTGCCCTGCCCAGACCCTCGTCCCAAAGGTTGACATAATGAGGAGGGAATGAGCTTGCTGGCTCTGCCATGACCAGCAAGCAGCCTTGCGCAAGTGCTTCACTTCCCTGAGCCTCAATTCCTCTGCCTCGCCCCTTCTCAGAGACCACTCCTTATTTACCATCGTAAAGTCTGACCCGTCCTACCACCATTATTCTCTCTCCATCCCCTGGTTTTTCTCTTCAGGACAGTTATTGCATTCTGTATCTCTTGTTGTTTCTTAGGTGGAGAAGGTACCTGTCTCCCTACCTAGAATATGAGCCTCCTAAAGGGATGGACCTCATCTGTTTCAGGTTTGACCTCCAATGCCCGTCACATAGAAGCTTAACACCATTTCTAATGCCAGAAGTGACAGGACAACAGCAACAATAGCAATATTTCTGTACCACCCCCATCATGACCCCATACTGGGACCTCGCTTTCCAAAGAGAAGTAATTCCCAGCTTGGACCCTCCCTTGCTGGGAGCGGTGCCCAGGTGTGGCCTCTCTGTGACTTTGGACTCTGGCTCTGGCTTGTGCCAGCCTGGCCTTTCCCCAGGGTAGGGAACTGGCAGCCTGGGCATTTCCCAGCCAGCATCCAACCTTCTTGGGCAGGGTCCTTCCACACCATTCCTTCCAAATCCTCACTGGACCACCCTGGAACAAATGCAGGTGGAAGCTCGCATCCCCACCTCTGCTATTTCTGCTGGGTCCCCAAAGAGCTTTCTGGCCAGTGGCTGCTCCTTTTAGGCCCCACAGTGGGGCACTGGGTAGGCCTCGGTTGGCCTTAATTTTCCATTCACCTGAGGAGTGGTTCAATCTCACTCACTCCCATTGGGGTGGATGTCAGCCAAACTGGATGCATAAGGCTTTTGTGATTTGGGAATTGCAACAGGGGAGATAAAGCGCCTAGGAATGTCTTCGGTTGGAGAAAAGGGGCATGATTCTCACATTCTGTAACCTGAGCACTTTATCTCCCCTCTCCCCTTCCTTTCACTGATACAAGAAAGGAGATTCCAGCACTAGTTTCCTCAGTCCTTCTGCAGGGCAGGCTTCTTCATGGCCTCAAGGTCAGGGAGAAGAGTGTGCACAGGACACCTTACTTTAAGCAAAGTCCATAGACCATATTTGAGAAAAGGAGTTAAATAAAGAGGCAGCCACCAACAAACCAGAGCCTTGTGGTCACTCTGGTCCCATAGACTCTAGAGGTCAAAGGGCCTCCAAGCATTTGAGAATCAGAGAGGACAAGTAACTTGGCTGATATCACACAGCACGAAGGTGGCAGAGCCAGGATTCCACTTGCTGGCCTCCCAGATGTCTTTCCTGTTGGACCCTGCTTGCTGGCCACTCCCGGTGGGGTCATTCCGCTGTTAGTGTATTCATCAAACTAACAGTTGTGGTCCAGATCCCCTGCCTCTGGTGTGCCCAGCACCTTAGCTGGCACCTCCCTCAGCAAGCCCAGCCGTCACCATCCTCCCAAGCATACTTCCTAGGGCTATTTTGTCCATTATGGTCCCAGAATATAGGGCCTTTGGGATTTTTCAGCACCTGTAAAAAGGTTTGAAACATGAAAAAAAAATTGGCAGTTCTAAAATTCTCAAATAAAATTGTAGAAATGCCTTAGGAATTAAATGTGTAATAAGATGTGAACACTTGATTACACGCCTACAGTTAGTCACATGTCTACGATATGTGAGTAATGTCAGGTCAGCTAGTGAACCATTATATAGTAATTGCACATCACTTATATAGATATACACGAAGTGCACTTACTGACTTAGATGTGTGTGTTTTGTTGTTTGAAGTGGCGTGGGTGGAGGCTCCAAAATATAAAAGAGTGTAGGGGCGGTGACTCTTCAAATGGCCCTCACCCACCCCTTACCCTCAGCTCAGCCACCATGAAGCTTTCCCCTCCAAGGAGGACACACCTCCTTTCCTAGAACATTCTTCAGTGCCACAGGCTGCTCAGTCAGCCCTGATTCCAGAGTCTCCAGTGAGCGAGGCCTGGGGTGGCCCCAGCAGGATGAGCCACACTCCCCACAGCACTCGGCCTGGATGTGACGCCGGCTGCACAAAGCAAGAGGTAGCTGTTGGACACCTGCTCACCACATCTTCTGTTTTATCCTCCCAGCAACACCAAGTGAGGGAGGGAGTATTAACCCACCATTCACCAGGTCTTACCAGAGCCCAAGCCCAGGCTGTCCCCACTGCACACTTTTAAAAGGGTCCTTTCACCTTCCCATTAAAGAGGTTTGTTCCTTTGTTCCTCCTCTCCTGTTCTTCCTAAGACATCACTGAAATTTAAGCGTATAAATTTGAAATGGAATAAATCTATAAGGGAAAAGCATTAAAAAAGAGAGAAAGATGGCTTACTAATAGATAAGAGTCCAACACATTTCTGGAAGACAAGGTTCATGAGAGGCCTAGCACTGTGGCTCCCACCTGTAATCCCAGCACTTTGGGAGGCTGAGGCAGGAGGATCGCTTGAGGACAGGAGTTCAAGCCTGCAGTGAGTTATCATCACACCACTCTGCTCCATCCTAGGCAACAAAGAGAGACTCTATCTCTTAAAAAAGAAAAAAGAAGATTCACAAGAGGGTGTGGCAATATTAGACAGGCTAAGCACCCAGTTGTACCCAGTGTAACCACAAAGGCCCTTTGGTGGAAAGGAGAAGCAGAAGAGGTCAGAGTGAAACTACGCCTGCTGTGACAATGGAGGAAGAAGGTGGCTGGCCAAGGAACTCCATCAGCCTCTAGAAGCTGGAAAAAGCAAGGAAACGGTCTCCACCCGGAGCCTCATGGGAACACAGCTGCCTCATGGGAACACAGCTGCCCTGTGACACTGATTTTAGCCCCGTGAGACCCATGCTGGACTTCTGGCTCCAGAACTGTAAGATGTGTGATGCTCTAAGCAAATCGTAAATTTGTGGAAACTTGTTACAGCAGCAACAGAAAAGTAGCACAGGCAGCCTATGCGCTAATTCTCATCTTACCTGAGGTGGGGTGTACAATACACCCTGCATTAGCTGGAAAACTGAAACAATTCTCTTAATGCTAATACTGAAGTTGTCAAGCCAGTGTAACTGTAACAGTGTGGAAGCAATGGAGGCATCAGTGAGGAGGACCGGCCGCCTTTCTTACCACCACAGCTTGATCTCTCTCACAACTTCCTCTCCACCCCCACTGACCTTTGGGTTGGTTTTCTCCTGCACCATCTTTCCACATGTCAGGGGCCTGGAGGCACCCTACTACAGCCGATTTTACGTTTCCTTCCTAGAGGTAATCCCAGAACAAAAGAGAGCAGTTTTTGTAGTGAAAGTCCTGGAGGATTCTTAGTGGTCAAGACTGGGGAGCATGCCTGTATCCCACAGTGGCCAGGGCCCAGGACATACGCCTGGCCCTGTGACTGGCCGGTCATGGGCACAGGCCCCTGAGAAGGAGGGGAGAGTCCTTTCAGAAGAAGGGGAGGGTATGGGAACAGACCCAACCTGGCTGCCCCAGACCGTCACCCTCCCTGAGGTGGATGGAATGCAGAATCAAAGTACAATTCTATGGTTTAAAGTTTTAAAAGTAAATAACAGAAAACTAAAAATAATTATGCCAAAATGATAAAACTTTGGAATGATGAAGGGAGGAAGAAGAGGTGCATAATGAGGCCGTTTCTTATGTTCCGTCATAGGAGGTAGATACATTTGCTACAGATGAATAAAAAACTAAGTGCCTATACGTGCTACTAAGCATTGTGGAGGCACCCACCAGAAGTACTAAAAATGGAAATGTTTACAAGAAGTTGGCTCTGGAGAGTGAGGCCAGGACTGGGGAGGGGAGAGGTTAGAAACTGTTTTCTCTCACCATAAACCCTTCTCTCATATTTGATTTGTTGCTGTTTGTTTTATGTTGATCACAAGATGTGCTGTGAGAGTGAAAGATTTTTAAATATTTGGATGGATTGAGCTTTGATATGAAGTGCTGATCTGATCAATATCTAATATTGTAACTCCATTTGGGATAAAATTTTAGAGTCATGGGGAAAAAACATAATTTGGAACCATCTTTCTTCACATGCAAGTTATGCTTTTTGAGAAGGAAACTTCCTCGATTCTCATCTGCTATGCTGAATCTTTAGGAGTTTAACCTGCTATGTCACATGTTTCAATAAAAGAGAGATGTTCCCAGCCTGTTAAACAAACTCGCCTGCTTAAATCAAAAAGCAGTTACGAATGAATGAATGAACTCTTGTCTTCACCCTCTCTTCAGGAGAGAGTAAGGCACATTCATTCTCACAAGAAGACCTGGCCTCGCCCCATTTCTCTGTTTCCCAGGCATATGGCTCATCTGGGTCCAGTCTATGTTTGGTCAGGACACTGGACATGTCCCACTCAGCTCCTGCCTCTTGCCCCTGCCAGTCTGGCCTATAGCCCTGGGTCTGGGGGAGGACTGGGAGCCATCAGAGAGAGCAGCCAGCCAGGATCTGATTCGCCTTTGCATCTCTGGGATCTGGGTTGGAGCCCAGACTCTTTCCCTAGATCCCAACTCTGCTTGCCCAGAAGTCTTGGCCTGGTTACCTGGTACCCAAGTTTCCTACCAACTCACAGGTCACAGCCACCCAAAGCCCCAAGGCTAGGAAGCTCACTAAGGCCACCTGCTCCCATCCGCACCCATCTCTTACGTTCACATCCCTTCTTTATCAGCCCTGGTCTTTCAGAAGGCTGGGAGCACCATCCCTCCTGGTGGCTGCTCATCCCCAGATGTCTCCAGGTAAATCAACATTCACCGCCAGGCTTCCCTCCTGCAAGGGGCAGCACAAGGTCCAAGCTGTGGGAACCACTGAGGCAGAACTCGGCCTGCCCTGCCAGCAGAAGCCCCAGGCAGCCAGCTGTGGCCCCAGGATGCTGGTCTGCCATGACCCAGGCCTAGTGCTCAATGCAGAGTTACTCTTCAGGCCCCAGCTCCTTCATGCAGGGCTCCTGGGCCACATATTCGGAGTCAGATTCTCCACCCTCCTCCAGGGGTTCCGGTCATCGACTTACATCAAAGCTGGGAGCCATAAATCAGAATCCTTCACTGGTCTCATTCCTGAACCCATCCCTGCAACCTTTGGTCATCGCCCCTTAGGCCAGCCCTGGCCATGCCATCTCCCTGCTACTCCTTCCATCCTGCTCTGGGACTCCTCTCCTTCCTGCTCTTCCGCCACCGCTGACTCTGCCTCTCATCACTGTTCCACTGGGAGGCCCATTTCAGAGCCAGTGAGCCCTCTGTGTCATCAGCCTCTCTCCCCTCCCCTGAGGGCACACTCCTTTGCTCTAGATGGGGGCTTCTCACTCTTCCACTTCAAACTTGGCTAAGGACCCAGCAGGACAGGGAGCCTCTTCCTCCTCCCCTTTGCCCTCCTTCCACATCCCATTGTCTTTCACTCTCTGGAGGTGGGGGGTGAGGGGCAGGGTGGAACCATCCCCCCAGCTCCTCACTCCCAGGAGACGGTCACCGTCTCCCTCGCCTCCCCGAGGCTGGAGGCCTGGCCATGCCCATAGGGACAGCGTCTCCCTTGCTCTGGCACCTCCCCAATTGCACAACAGGGTCCCAAGCCAGGACTGCTTTTGTCTCATCTCCCCTCGAGACTCAGGGAGCCCTCCATGGAAAACCGCAGTCGAAAAGTGGATTTAGCATCTGCATTGCTCAGGATCATGGCAAGAAATGGCATTGAATGGTTCAGATGATGAGACTTTAATGTCAGTAGTCCTTACAGAAGTGTGGCCAGGTGAAGAGGATGAACAAGGGATGTTGAGAAGCACGAAGACAATTCTAGGATGCTGTTACCCATGGGACTAAAGGGACAGAGAGGAATAGTGTTGCCAGAGCCAGTAAGAGCTAGAGATGTGGAGAAGGGGCTTCCAGCAGGAGCTGATGTCTTGGAGAGACATAGCCTTGGGCAGGGGCAGTGGGGACGGGGTGGGGGAATACCCTGATCACTCTCTCTCTCTTCCTATACTTTTGCCTTCCAGCTAGAGTCTCCCACGGGCTAACCTCTGTCCAGTCAGTAAGAAAGCCCGAGAGCCAGCTTAAAGAAGTCAGATTCCCGGGGTCAAACAGGACACATGGCTGTGGGGGTGGGAAAGGAGAGTGGGCAAACACCCTGAAATTAAAAGGAGAGTAGCAGTGCAGAATCCAGAGTCACTGAAAACAGTTCCCAGAGTCCAACTTCTTCATTTTGCAAATGGAGAAGCCAAGGCTGGAAAAGGTTAGTGATTTTCCCGAGTCACACAAATTTGTGGCCAGGCTGAGCCCAGACCCTAGATCCCCATACCCCTGGCTGCCTGTCACACAACAAAGGCCTTGACACCAACACTCCCTTCTGTGGAGTCTCTTGAAGTGTTTATGCACTAAAAATCATTTTTAAAACATTTTAATCGAGTATATTGCTTTGAGTCTCTTCACCAACAGGAAATATGCTGGCTGACTGGCAGAAGGCTTAGCAGCTGACCTTGAACTCCCTTGACCTCCCCACATCCAGGCTGAGATTTTCCATCCAACGGTACTGCCAGAGCCCAAGCTGAATGGAGGAGGCTGGAATTAAACGATAATAGACCCTTCCAGTTATCGCTCTGTAGTCAGCAGTTAGATAAATATTCGGAAAAGATCGGGGGAGAAATCTAATTGAATTCAAACATAATAAATTGAAGCCAACTCACTGGATTTATGGTCATGTCTTCTGGCATCTTTTAATTTTGCATCACATTCATTTGGAGGCAATCAAATTAGGGCGCTCATTAGCAGCCAAGGGAGGGGAGGCTGGAGCCACACTCGCTGCAGTAATGAGATCTCTGCAGTGGGATGATTCAGAAGTCGGTTGCCAGGGAGGCTGCAAGGGCACAGTGGTTACTGCCTCCTTCAGGAAGGTTGTTGGGAGGAGCAGGAGGTCGATTGTAGGAGGGAGCAAGGGTGGAGTCCAGCCCGGCTACTCACAGGGTAACTGCAGCCTTCCCCACCCACAGTGTCAGACTCCTCCATGGGATAGTGGCAGCGCCTGCCTCCGAAGGCTAAATGAGTAGGAAATGAGACAAGAGGTAGAAACCATATCTTCCTCCAGCCCTCAGAGTCGGATAACCTCTGCCCTGTCATTCCATTACGGCCCCATGGACAAAGCTCCTTGGTCCCCGATTGTCACCCATGGACCTCTGGCTTGTACATGTGAGAAACAAACTTACCCATCCAAACCCAAAGAATGGACTCAGAGACCTGGAGAGCAGCGAAAGTGAAACTTTTAATGATGGTCTTGCAAGATGGGGTGTCTGAGGGACAGGCACACCCAGAAGCTTCGACAAGCAGTTTATCCCTAGTTGCTCATAGACGGAGTACTGTGGGTCCCTCCCCAAGTTGCTCATAGACGGAGTACTGTGGGATCACAATCTTCCCAGATATTGCCAATTGATTGTTAGGCAGGGGCTTTAGGTGTTTTTTTTTAGGGTTGTCTTGCTGTGTTTTGCTGCAGCTCACAATGCATTGCAATCCTAATCAGCCCAGGGGCTCTTCGAGTATTTGACTTATGACCTAAGTAGCGAGGCAGGCTGACAAGAACAGACAAATCAAGCTATTCTGCAGACTAGTAAACTTTTAACTTAAACTTCTTTGGTTCGGGTGAGGGCAACTAAGGGGGTGGGGAAGAAGGAGGAAGGAGGAGGCCGACAAGCAGGCATCAGCTATCCAAGCAGGGGCCTAGTGTGTCCTCTTTCTTCTATAGTTTGCTGACCTAAGCCGATTCAAGGCACTTGGTCTTGGAAATGGACCACTGTGTACATTATTTCCTTCAGACACCCACCATGGACACAATGCTCAGCTCATCCCGGCAACCTGGCAAGATATGGCCTTGCCGCTAGAGCCGTTCCAGGCATCCCTACCCCACACCAGGGGACTGGTCCAAGAGACCTGAGTTGGAACCTAAGACAGACATTCAGACAGCAGCCAAAGAAGTGCCTGGTGCCAACAGGTATTCAGGAAACATGGGCTTTCTCATCCACCCCAGCGGCTGCACAGGGCCGAGGAGGAGGAGGGCAGGCAGCTTTCTTGTCTGACACAATCAAACATTCACTTATGGAACACCTCATATGCCTGTGGTGCCAGGCAGGATGCAGAATGTTACCCCATTCCATCCTCACTGACCATAAGGGAAGTATGAACACATTTCACTTTGTAGATGATGAAACTGAGTCCCAGCGAGAATAAGCATTTGCTTACAGCCACACAGCAGGTAAGAGATGGAGTCAGCAGTCAAACCCAAGTCTGACTGACCTCAGCCTTTGCACTATCTGACAAGCAGCCCCACAGAACCGTGGCTGCCCAAGCAGGTGACTCCACAAAGAGCCTGAAGCCTCTGGGACCTGGACAGGGAAGAAGATTACAGCCTTGTGAGAGTTACATCATGTGATGAGGGCTTTCCAATCCCACAGTCTACAGAGGGAAACGCAGCTGGAGCTGAGCAAAGCCAGCTCATCCAGGCAGGGGCTCCAGTGAGTGGGCCCTGCTGCTCGCCAGGTGGTCAGCCTTCCAGCTTCCCCAGGGAGGATCTAGATGTCCCCCCAATGCTTACTGCCCACTCTCAGGAGGGGCTGTGTGTCAGAGCCGGCCGGAGTGCCAGATGCCCTGTAAGCATGTGTCTCTGTGTTTGTGTATGTGAGTGTGCACACACACATGCGAGTGGAAATGTGTGTGGGTATGTACACACTTGTGTGCATGCACAGGACTGTGTGTGTCTCTGTGAGTGTGTGTGTGTATGTGTGTGTAAGTGTGTGAGGTAGGCCAAGCAATTCCAATCACTTATGTTCTGAAATGTCCTCAGATCCACCCAGGTGAAAGGAGCTAATAAATATGTCATTATAATCACATTTTTTATTGTTAAAATACAGTCTTGATTATATTTGCAATGACGACAGTTTACTTTACCCAACACAGTAGGTGATTCAATTAAACCTCTCCCCATCTATTCTGGGCAGCCAGACAGGCCAGCCTTTCCAGGCACAGGGAGAAGAGGAGGCAAAGGTGACACTCCCATGGCCGCAAACTCTCTCATCACATTCTTGATGCTTCCCCTCTCTTGGTTTTTTGAGGTCCCCCAGGGCTTGGCCAGGTGTCTGCTCATTAACATATTAGGCCTGAGTTCAAATCATGAGCCCCATGAGCTGAAATGCATTCCAGGTCCCCTCCCCACTCCACAGAGCAGTGCATCTGAAGCACAGACCTGACGGAGTAAAGAAAGGCTTGACAGTAACCACCGGATGTTAGCACAGATGCCACAGGCTTAGGGCCCTGCAGGACACCAGCTGCTTTCCCAGTGCACCCACACTTCTGATCACTGGCTACCAAGATAGAGGCTCCCACTCAGGGCTTCAGGTTGAATAAATAATTCACTAGAATGCCTCACCAACCTCTGTACTTACAATTCTGATTTTCTTGATTGGTACAAGTCAGGACAAGCTAAATGAAAAGATGCACAGGGAGAGTTTTGGGAAGATTCCCAAATGCGAAGCCTCCCAGAATGTGGTTATACGATTACCAACCAGGGTGGCTCCACTGAGCTACAATGTCCAGAGTTTTTATTTGGGTTTTGTTATGTAGGCATGACTGATGAAATCATTGCTTACACATTTGTACCCAATTCTGATACCCGCTTTCTCCCCAGAGGTCAGGCCGATATCATGTGGCTCAAAGTCCTGACCCTCTATTCACATGGCTGGTCTTTCCAGGGTTGGCCAGCCTGCATCCTGAAACTATGGAGTCCCACCATGAATCACCTGGTCAGCATAAACTCCGGTGTGGCCCAGGGACCCACGAGGAATAGCAAAGACACCCCTGCCACCCTGAAAATGCCAAGGGTGCAGAAGCTCCCTTCCAGGAACCTGAGGCAAAGCCCAAATTCTTCATTTTACAACACCATGGGTCCCCTAAAGTATCTGGTGGCTTTTCATTGCCTTCTGGGTAAATCCAGGCTTCAGCCTTGCCTGGAAATCCCCTTCCTCCTTGCCTGCCCTCATCTCCCAGCTCTCTGGCCAGGTGTCTTTTGTTCCAGTCACTCTGGCCTTCTTCACTTTCCAGACATACCAGGCCCTTTCCCATCCCTTTGGGATGATATCCTCCCCATCCTTTCTCCTTTCTTGATGCTTCCACTGTCCTGGCATATGTGACATCTGCTCACCTCTCCATCTCCTTAATGAGGCTATGAGCACCCAAAGGCACCCTCAGGGCCCACACATTTTAGTTCTCCTGGATGACCTGAAGCCACACAGTGCAAGGTCTGCAGAGACTGTGCCATTCAGAATCCCTGAGACCCTTGGCAGGGAGCCATATTAATGGTCCTCCCCTGGCCTACAGAGAGGCTGCACCATGCTCGAGTCCTAAGCATGGCATGGCCACAGTATTTGCATTTACCTTTAGCTCTGGTCATGAAGTTGAGCAAGCAGCTGACTCAAGGGCCAATGATCCTGCCAAGGTCTTCCTACAGGTGTTCCCAGCAGGCCTGCTGGCCAGAGGTGTGGTGCCACAGGTGCTTATCATGGGCCCACCGCAGGATGGCTGGTCCCCAAGCAGCCCCACCCAGAGAAGCTTTCACCACGATCCTGAGGCAATGCCTAAGGCCTCTGGAGAATGAGGTGACTATCACTGTTGGGGGAGCATGACCAACACAGGGTGCAAGTAGGTTTCTTGGGTGCTTACAGTGTTCAATTCTTTAATCTGAGTGCTGGTGACATGGTTCCCTTGGCAAAGATTAATCGAACCATATACTTATAATTTGTATATTTTTGTATATGTCTGTTCACTTGAATAAAAATTTACATAAAATATCCTATTAAAAAAAAAAAAAGCTACTCTTGCCCCAGCTTCTTAGCATAGGCGTAAAGCAATGCTCAGAAAGCATCTTATTGATCCCAAGGTGTTTAGAATTGGTCCTCAGAGAAATGCTGGCTCCCTCCTTCTGTCCCCTTAGCTGAAGCGGGCTGTGCATGATACAGCCGGAGGAGGGAGGTCATCAGTGTTCTGCCAGAGTTACTTGAATTTAAGCTCCTGCACTCTAAAATTCTTGAGGCTACCCAAAGCTTCATGGAGCTCTATGATGAGATTCAAGGTGCAGATTCCTATTTTGACATCTAAATCAAGTGAGGACACATTTATGCTAGGACCTTAAGCATCCATATCAGTCACAATAAACAGTTTTTGAAATAATTTTAATTATTTTTAAATAATGCATAATAAACAACCTCAAAACCTAGTGGCTTAAAACAATAATTTGTCACTATCTTTCACAGTTGAGGGAGTTGGCTTGGCTAAGGCAGGGAGGTGTTGTGTGGGGTCTCTCCCTGGGTTAGTCAGATGGCGTCTGAGTCATCCAAAGGCCTGACAGGGCTGGACATCCCAAGTGGCTTCCTCACATAGCTGGCAGCTGGGAACCAAGCGAAGGTTGTGGTCTGTAGGCCTAGGCACGGCTCCTCCATGTGGATTGGGCTTCTCACTGCATGGCATCTGGATCAGAAAGGCAGGAAGTGGAAGCTGACAGCCTCTTAGCCCTGAGCTTAGAAGCAGATACAGCACCATGTCCCTCACTCTATGGGTCAGAGAATTCATAGAGCTCACCTAGATTCCAGGGGATGGGACAGAGACCCCACCTCTCAAAGTGAGCTCTCTAACTGGGAAATCCGTGACCATGACTTTGAAGTGAGGTTGGATCCAGGAGTTCAAGCAAGGTCCTCAGTTTTCCCTCCCCGTCTCTGGCCTCTGCAGGGCTCTCCTGGGCTTCAGCTTCAGACACAGGCTCCCCAGGAGACAGCTATGGTGCTCAGCAGGTCCAAGCTCAGAGTCCTTGGAGCACATGCAGAAGGAGAGACATTTCCTCTCCCAGCACTCAGTTTCCTAACAATAGATCCTGATTGGCCCTGTTTTCCACGTGCTGATCCCAAATAAGCACGTCCAATGTGTGACACACTCTGGCCAATGGGGGTCCTCTGACTGCCCTTGTGGTGGGCAGTGGAGAGCTCTCTTTATTATTACCCTTACCACAATCACATAGAAAGTTGGTAAGGAGGATCCCTTTTCTCAAAGCAGGGAACCACAGAGCTCATACTGTACACCAAATCCCCTGCAATGTGACCTACAGGTCATGCAACCAGCATTAAGTCACAAAGAGAAAGGTGGGTACATCTGGAACTCCCTAGGTCTCCTTTTCCAGTCCCTACCTCGGGATGCCCAACTGTCACTCCATCCCCACGTTCTCCCCCAACCCTCTGGGCCTCCCAGGCCACCTACCTCCCCAGCCTTTCCTGCCTCCTTCTCCAAAAGGTCAACTGCTTCTACTGGCCCCTTCAGATGCGCTCATCCACTGGCCCTCTCCCAGCCCTCACCCCTCTCTTGAGTTCTGAGAGGATAACATCGATGATACAATTTGGCTGTATCCCCACCCAAAATGTCATCTTGAATTATGATCCCCATAATCCCTCCGTGTTAAAGTCAGGACCAGATAGGCGGAGGTAATTGGATAGTGGGGGCGGTTTCTCCCATGACAGCTCCATGTGCGTGGTTGCCCCAGAAGACCATCTGGTAGGACAAGATGCGGAGGTGGAACACAGTGATATTGATAATTCTGACCCCAGGTAGGTGTGGGCTAATGTGTGTGTGTCTTCATTTTAATTTTTTTCTAATTTAAAATTAAAAAAAAAAAGAAAAAACCTTATAGGATAAGGATATAAAGAAAGAAAATATTTTTGTACAGCTGTACAATGTGTTTGTGTCTTAAGCTAATTATTTATAAAAAACTCAAAACGTCAAAAAAATTAAACTTGATAACATAAAAAAGCTAAGATTCATTTATTATTGAAGGAAGAAAAAAGATTTTAAATACATTTAGTGTAGCCTAAGGGTATAGTGTTTATAAAATCTGTAATAGTGTACAGTGATGTCCTGGGACTTCACATTCACTCACCACTCACTCACTAGCTCATCCAGAGCAACTTTCAGACCTGCAAGCTTCATTCATGGTAGATACCCTGCAGAGGTGCACTACTTTTATGCTGTATTTTTACTCTACCCTTTCTATATTTAGCTATGTTTGGATATACAAATATTACTGTGTTACAGTTGCCTGCAGTATTCAGTATAGTCACATGCTAGGAAATAAAACATGGTAGCCTAGGAGCAGTGGACTATGCTATAGAGCCCAGGTGTTTAGTAGGCTATAGCATTTAGGTTCGTGTAAGTACACTCGATGATGTTCACACAATGGCAAAATCCCATAATGATGTGTTTCTGAGAATGCATCACTGTCATCGAGCATCCCTTGTGTATTAATCCATTTTCACGCTGCTGATAAAGACATACCCAAGACTGGGCAATTTACAAAAAAAACAGATTTAATGGACTTACGGTTCCAAGTCGCTGGGGACGCCTCACAATCATGGTGGGAGGCAAGGAGGAGCAAGTGACATCTTACGTGGATGGCAGCAGGCAAAGAGAGCGCTTGTGCAGGGGAACTCCCCCTTATAACACCATCACATCTCATGCGGTTTATTCACTATCATAAGAACAGCACAGGAAAGATCTGCCCCCATGATTCCATTACCCTCCACTGGGTCCCTCCCACAACACATGGGAATTCAAGATGAGATTTGGGTGGGGACACAGCCAAACTATATCACCATGACTGTCATCTCTTGTGTGGGCTCCTTTCACTCATCATAATGTTTCTGAGCTCCATTCTCCTTGTCATGTGTATCTGTAATCTCTCCTGCTTTAGTGTTGGGTAGTGTTCCATTCTGCAGCTATATCACAATTTGCTTATCCATTCTACTGTTTGGGGTTTTTCCCCAGTTTGAGGCTACTAAAATTGTTATAAATATTTGTTTATAAGTCCTTGTGAACACAGGCGTTTTTATTCCTCTTGAGTAAATAAATACCTAGGAGTGGAATTTCTGGGTTTTTAAAATTTTTATGGGTGCATAGTAGGTGTATATATTTACGGAGTACACAAGGTGTTTTGATACAGGCATACAATGTGTAATAATCACATCAGGTAAATAAGGTATCCATCACTCAAGCATTTATCATTTCTTTGTGATATGAACATTCCAATTATACACATTTGCTTATTTTTAAATATACTAAAAATTATCATTGACTGGCCAACCTATTAATACCACATCTTATTCATTGTATTTAACTATACTTTGGTACCCATTAACCATCCCCGTTTCCTACCCCTCAACCCCCACAACCTTTTCCTGGCTCTGGTGACCATCATTTCACCCTCTATCTCCATAAGTTCAATATTTTTAATTTTTAGCTCCCATAAATGAGTAAGAACATGCAAAATTTGTGTTTCTGTGCCTTTTTTATTTCATTTAACATTATGTCATCCAATTCCATCCATGTTGTTGCAAATGACTGGATCTTATTCTCTTTTTATGGCTGAATAGTACTCCATTGTATATATGTACCACAGTTTCTTTATCCATTTGTCTACTGGTGAACAGTTAGAGTGATTTCAAATCTTGGCTATTGTGAACTGTGTTGAAATAAACTTGAGAGTGCAGATATCTCTTTGATATACTAATTTCCTTTCTTTTGGGTATTTACTTACCAGTAGGATTGCTGGATCATAGGTAGCTCTATTTTCAGTTGTTTGGGGAACCTCCATACTGTTCATCCTAGTGGCTGTATTAATCTACATTCCCACCAACAGTGTATAAGGGTTTGCTTTTCTCCACATCCTCGCCAGCATTTTTTATCGCCTTTCTTTTGGATAAAAGCCATTTTAACCAGGTTGACATGATATCCCATTGTAGTTTTGATTTGCATATCTCTGATAGTCAATCATGTTGAGCACCTTTTCACATGCCTATGTGTCATTTGTATGACCTCTTTTGAGAAGTGGCTATTCAGATATTTTGGCCATTTTTAATTATATTATTAGATTTCTTCCTATTTAGTTGTTTGAGCTTTGCATACATTCTGGTTATTGATCAGATGAGTAGTTTGCAAATATTTTCTCCCATTCTGTGGGCTGTCTCTTCACTTTGTCATTTCCTTTGCTGTGCAGCTTTTTAACTTGATATGGAAATTTCTGGTTCGTATAGTAAGTATATATTTAAATTCATAAGAAACTTCCAAACTGTTTTTCGAAGTGACAGTATTAATCTTGAATTTCCACTAACATTGTACAAGACTTCTAGTTGCTCCCGATTCTTACAAAAATTCAGAACTGTCGATCTTTAAGTTCAGGCATCCTTGTGGTCTGAGGGGCTGTCACATTTCTCTGATACGTAATGCTGCAGTGCATCTTTTCATGTGTTTATTGGTTGTTTTGGGAAGTGTCTGCTCAAACTTTTCTGCCCATTTTGATCAAGTTATGTTGTCTTCTTCTTATTGATCTTCCAGGGTTCTTTTTAAATTTGCATACCATTACTTTGCCAGATACCTGTGTATATTTTCTCCTGGTCTCCAACTTGCCCTTTCATTTTCCCTTCATGGTGCCTTTTGTAGACCAAAGCTTTTAATTTCAATAAGGCCCATTTATCAATTTTTCTCCTTGAAAATTTTTTGTGCCCTGAGAAATCTTTGCTTGCCCAAGTTGTGAAGATTTTCTTTTATGTTTTTCTCTAGAAGCTTTACAAATTTAGCTTTTATTTTGTCTGTGATCCATTTCAAGTTATAGTATAGGTAAGGGTTGAAGTTCACTTTTTTCACATATAGATCTTCACTTGTTTTAGCACCATTTATTCAAAACTATCTTTTCCCCATCAATTTACTTTGGTAACTTCATCAGAAATCAAAATATTATGTATGTCCAGAAACAGGACATCTAATTCTGTTCCACTGACCGACTTGTCTAAACTAAAACCTCTACCACATGTCTTAATTACTGGCTTTCCTATAATCTTGAAATAAAGTAGATAAGTATTCAACATTCGTTCTTTTTAAAAATTGCTTTGACTGTTCTAGATTATTTCTACTTCCATGTAGATTTTGGAATCGCTTTGTCCATTTCCACCAAAAATCAGGACAGCTGACTTCTTGACAATACTGAGCTTCCAATCCATACATACGGTACATCTCTACTTTCATTTAGGCCTGCTTCACTTTGTCTCCACGTTTCATAGTTTTTTACATAGTGGTTTTGCTCATCTTGTAACTATTTTCAAATGGCACTATAAACAGTATTATTTATAGAATTTAATCTTCCAATGTGCCAGAATTTAGGAAAACAACTGATCTTTTGTTTGTTGACCATTGTATCTTATAACCTTGCTAAATTTACTTATTTTAGTAACTTTTTTGTAAGTTCCTTAGGATTTTCAGGTACATTATTATTTCTTCTATGAATGGAATCAGTTTTACTTCCTCTTTTCAAATCTTATGTTGGTATGTCTTCTTACCTTGTTGTACCACCTAGGACTTCTGATACAATGTTGAATGACCATGGCAAAAGTGGACATTCCTGCCTCACTCCCAACCTGAGGAGGAAAACATTATGTCTTTCACTATTAAGTTTGATAATACCTGTAGGTTTTTCATGACGGCATTTTTTCAGGTTGATGAAGTCCCCTTCTACTCCAGTATTTTAAGAGGATTTTATTTTTTTAAAAAAGTACATCATGAATGAGTATTGCATATTATCAAATGTTTTTATAACATCTATCTAGATCATCACATGGGTTTTCTGCTTTAAAATACTAGAATTGCATTCATTGATTGATCAATTGCACTGATTAACTTTGTATTTCTAGGATAAGCACTCTTGGTCATGGTGTATTACTCTTTACATATATTCCCCGATTCACCATACTAAAATATTTTAAGGATATCTGCATGTATATTCCTTTGTTTGTTTGTTTGTTGGAGACAGAGCAAGACTCTGTCTTCCAGGCTGGAGTGCAATGGTGCAATCTCAGCTCACTGCAACCTCCACCTCCCAGGTTCAAGTGATTCTCCTGCCTCAGCTTCCTGAGTAGTGGGGATTACATGTGTACACTACCACACCCAGCTAATTTTTTGTATTTTTAGTAGAGATGGGATTTCACCACGTTGCCCAGGCTGGTCTTGAACTCCTGGCCTCAAGTGATCCACCCGCCTCAGTCTCTCAAAGTGCCGGGATTACAGGCATGAGCCATGGTGCCCAGCTGCATGTATATTCCTTGTGGACATTGGCCTATAAGATTTTTTTCTTGTAGTATTTTTTCTCTGAGTTTGATATTGGGGTTATGCTGACCCCATATATTAAGTTAGAAAGTCTTTCCTCCTCCTTTACTTTCTGCAAGTTTGTATAAAAGTGATACTACTACTTCCTTAAATATTTGATTGAATTCACTAGTGAAGTCATTGGAGCCTGGAATTTTCCTTGTGTGAAGGTTTTTAATTACAAAGTTAATTTCTTTAACGGTTATAGAGCTATTCGGGTTATCTATTTTTTTCTTCAGTGGGCTTCAGTAATTTTTCTTTGGAAAAATGTTCCCGTTTCCTCTGGGTTGTCAAATTTGTTGCCATAAAGCTTCCATAATATCCCCATATTATTTCTGTAATCTCTGCATTGTCTGTAATTTTTATTCCCTGTTTTATTAGTGATGTTGGTAATTTGTTTTATGACTTTTATTAGGAGTTTATCAATTTTATTGATCTTTTCAAATAACTTTTATCTTATTGACTTTCTTTATTATTCCTTTTCTATTACATTGTTTTCTGCTATTAACTTGATTTCCTTTCTTCTACTTACATTAGGTTTAATTGGTTCCTCTTTTCCAACTTCTTAAAGTAAAGCTTAAATCATTGACCTTGGACTTTTATATTTTCTAATAAAG
>NW_016810344.1:69940-76253 GCF_001698545.2 Rhinopithecus bieti
ATTCCCTGTTTTATTAGTGATGTTGGTAATTTGTTTTATGACTTTTTATTAGGAGTTTATCAATTTTATTGATCTTTTCAAATAACTTTTTATCTTATTGACTTTCTTTATTATTCCTTTTTCTATTACATTGTTTTCTGCTATTAACTTGATTTCCTTTCTTCTACTTACATTAGGTTTAATTGGTTCCTCTTTTTCCAACTTCTTAAAGTAAAGCTTAAATCATTAACCTTGGACTTTTTATATTTTCTAATAAAAATTATTTAAAGTTATAAATTTGTCTCTAATCATTACATAAATTTTGACATTCTGTGTTCTAATTCTTATTTAGAAAAAATTATTTTAAAAGATCTTTTGTGATTTTCTCTTTGATCCATGTATTATTTAAAAGTATTATTTAAAAATACTTGGGGATTTTCTAGATATCCTTCTGCTATTAATTTCTATTTTAGTTCCACTGAATTTAGATAACATGTTCTGTATTACTTTGGTCCTCCTAAATGTATAAAAACTTGTTTTCTGCCTCAGATATGGTCCATTTTAATGAATGTTTTGTGTTCAGTTGGAAAAAATGTGGATTCTACAAATATGGTGAATTGCATTGATTGATTTATTGCACTGTTGATTAAACTGACTTTGCATTCGTAGGATATAGAACACTCCATGTAAAAATCTGTATTTTGGTAGAAGGTTCTATAGGCGTCAATTAAATCAAGTTGGTTAATAGTATTGTTCAAGTGTCCTACTCCTTTTTTCATTTGTTTCTACTTGTTATATAAGTTACTGAGAGACAAGTATGACAACTTGTAAATATAAGTGTAGATTTCTGTACTTCCCCCTTCAGTTCTGTCCATTTCTTTGTCATATTTTGAAGTTCTATTATTAGGTGAATACATGTTTAGAATTTTTCTCTTCCTGATAAATTTATCGTTATGAAATGTTCCCTTTTATTTCTTGTTCTGAAGTTTACTTTTTCTGATATTTAACTAGCCACTCCGACTTTCTTGTAATTGGTGCTACATTGTATATTTTTTTCCATCCTCTTACTTTTAACCTACATGTGCCTTTAAATTATTGGAGTCTTTAGACAACATAGAGTTGAATCTTGCCTTATTATACCATCTAAAATATTTGTCTTTTATTGGAATTTTAGACTAGTTTCATTTAATATAATTATCAGTATAGTTGGGTATAAATCTACCATTTGTCATTTGTTCTCTGTTCATTTCATCTGTTCTTCATCCTTTATTTCTCTTTTCTTGATTTCTTTTAGAGGAATTAAAAATGTTTATGGTTCTATTTTATCTCCACTGTGAGTTCATTAGCTATAACTCTGGCTTCATATTTAGTGGTTGCATTAGGGTACACAATATGTATCATTAGCTCGTCACAAATAGACTATTATAACATTTTATGTACAATATAAGACCTTACAATCATATACTTCCATTTCCTCCATTCTGTCTGTCATGCTATCATTACATATTTTGCTTTAATATGTTATAAACCACACAGTATGTCGTTATTATTTTTGTTTAAACAATCAATTATCTTTTAAGGAAATTTAAAAGTGAGAAAAGCCTTTGTATTTACCCACATACTATTAAGTGTTTTTCATCCTTTGTCCACTTGGTATCACTTCACATTAGAAACACCTGGACAGTCTTATTATTTTTGTTAGTTTGAGGAAAATAATTGAAAGTATACATACTCACCCAGCTCCTTGTCTCTTATAAGGGGTTGATTAGGAGTACCCATTGGTGATATCTTTATTGCTAGATCATGCCATGGACTATTAGTGCTCTCTTTACAACAGGAAATAAAGTTATTAGCAACTTTAAATGTAATCAGATTAGAGAACCAATTTTGGAATAGATAGATATGATTATACTTAAATATATAATGACATATAATTTTATACGTATACATAACGTGTGTGTGTATGTGTGTGTGTGTAAGGAATTGGCTCCTATGATTATGGAGGCTGACAAGTCCCAAAATCTGTGGTTAGTAAGCTGGAAAGAGCAGAGCCAATGGTGTACTTCCAGTTCAAGGGCTGGCAGGCCCAAGACTCATAAAAAGCTGATACTTCAGTTCAAGTCCAATGGCAGGAAAAAACCATGTCCCAGCTCAAAGCAGTCAGTCAGGATGAACTTCTCTCTAACTTGCAGGAGAGTCAGTCTGTCTGTCCTATTCAGGTCTTCATTAGATTTGATGAAACCCACCCACATTTCTTAGCCACTGGTATTTAGCAATTGGATTATGTTTTACCTTGCATAATTTTCTTTGTGTTTATCTTGCTTTTGATCTATTGAGCATTGTGGATGGGTGGTTCTATATGTTTCATCAAATTTGGAGCATTTTTTACCATTATTTCTTCAAATATTTTTTTCTCTTCCCTCTTTCCTTTCCTTCTCAGCTTCCAATTACAAGTATGTGACCTATACTTGTATGGGTATTTTCCCACAGGTTACTAAAGATTCATTTACATTTTTTAAGTCTCTTTTGATGAGTTTTAGTTTTGAAAGTTTCTATTGCAACATTCAAGTTCACTGATCTTTTCTTCTTCACGTCTAATCTGTTCACTTCATTAAGAAATTTTTTATTTAAGATATTTTATTTCCAGCTTTAGTATTTCCTTTTTAATTTTTCTCCTTCTTTGATGATTACTTTCATGTTTCCTTTAAATTCACGTGCATATCTGTAATTGGTGCTTTAAATCCTTTGTGTGCTATTTCCAACATCCATCATTCCTGAGTGTGTTTCTATTGACTGGTTTTTCTCCTGGTAGGAGTTGCACTTTTGTGCATCTTTACATGTCTCTATTTCTTTTTTTTTTTTTTTTTTTTTGAGACGGAGTCTACTCTGTCGCCCAGGCTGGAGTGCAGTGGCCGGATCTCGGCTCACTGTAAGCTCCGCCTCCCGGGTTTACGCCATTCTCCTGCCTCAACCTCCCGAGTAGCTGGGACTATAGGCGCCCGCCACCTCGCCCGGCTAGTTTTTTGTATTGTTTAGTAGAGACGGGGTTTCACCGTGTTCGCCAGGATGGTCTCCATCTCCTGACCTTGTGATCTGCCCGTCTCGGCCTCCCAAAGTGCTGGGATTACAGGCTTGAGCCACCGCGCCCGGCTCTATTTCTTATATGCCACTGAACATTGTTAATTATACTTTATTTAATGCTGGATTTTGTTGTCCTCCTGTAAAGACTGGTAGATATTTTTCTGGCAGCCAACTGAGTTACTTACAAATTACCCTGACCCTTTTAAGGTTTGTTTTGAAGCTTTGACTGAAGGAAAGGGGTTGGATTAGACTTTATTTTAGGGCTTCTTTACTCCTCCTGCCAAAATATGACTTTTCTGGGATCTAAACCGAACACACCAGATTTTCTACAAGGATGCTCCACTCTGGCTGGTAGGAATGCAGGAGTCCCCCCATGCCCCACATGAACTCTGAAAGTGCCGGCTCTCTGCTTTCCAGTCACCCTTTGTCCATCCTCCTGGAGTTTCATGATAGACATCCACAACCTAATTTTTATAACAGATCCATGGGGAACCCTGTTGTATTAATCTGTTCTCACACTGCTATAAAGAATGACCTGAGACTGGGCAATTTATGAGGAAAAGAGGTTTAGTTGATTCACAGTTCCACAGGTTGTACAGGAAGCATGGTTGGGGAAGCCTCAGGAAACTTAAAATCATGGCAGAAGGGAAAGAGGAAGCAAACACATCCTTCACATGTTGGAGCAGGAGGGAGAGTGATGATCTCATGAGAACTCACTCACTATGACAAGAACAGTGAGGGGAAATCCACCCCATCATCCAATCACCTCCCCGCAGGCCCCTCCTCTAACACTGAAGACCACAATTCAACAGGAGATTTGGGTGGGGACATAGAGCCAAACCATATCACCTGTATACAGATTTCTGGATATTTTTCTCTACGTTACTCCCTCCTCTCAAAACTGCTGCATTGGGGATTAAGTTTCCAACACATAAACTTTGTGGAACACTTGCAACCATAGCAATCCCCCTCCAGGGAGGTTCTGCAAAGAGGCCTACCACTGATTCTTCATTGCGTGGAGATGAGATCTCACTTATTCTGCAAGGCCATGTGGTTTTTCCATCTCTTTCTAATCTGTGTGCTCAGGTAGAAGTCCACACCTGCTAACAGAAGCAAGCAGGGCTAAAAATTAGTGAAGAGGGTCCAACTAACTGAAGGGTAGCATGCCCACGCAAAGGGCCAGCTGTGACCAAGATCCCACAAAGGCAGCCATGCACGAATGCAGGCCAGGGCTGCTTGACTTCAGATTCTTCCAAAGAAGAATGCAAGTCACAATTTTTACATGAAATCTCCTGTGTGTTAAAAGTTAGCAACTGTGGACCAGGCTCAGTGGCTCATGCCTGTAATCCCAGCACTCTGGGAAGCCAAGGAAGATGGATCACAAGGTCAGGAGTTCAAGACCAACCTGGCCAATGTGGTGAAACCCCGTCTCTAACTATAAATACAAAAATTAGCTGGGCATGGTGGCACATGCCTGTAATCTCAGCTACTCAGGAGGCTGAGGCAGGAGAATTGCCTGACACTGGGAGGTGGAGGTTACAGTGAGTTTTAGTCATGCCACTGTACTCCAGCCTGGGTGACAAAGGCAGACTTTGTCTCAAAAAAAAAAAAAGTTAGCAACTGTGGAGGACAAGCAAAATGCTGACCCTGTCTTCAGACTCCTCCTTGGATGGAAGGGATGGCAGACCCAATCCTTTGGCTTAAGAAATCTCCCCAGGGCCAGGTCCTAACGAAATGTGGCTTCTCCCATGATGTCCTCCATGTGTCAGTGCTAAACCCTCCCTCTGGCTCTGACAATTCAAAGTCAACTCAACAAATGCTTACTGAGCATTTGCTGCCTGACAGGCTCTGGCCTTGATATTGGGAATAAGACTGGACCAGTCACTCATCTCTCTGCCCTCAGAGATGTGACCTCAGAGATTAAGCCTCTAGTTTTTAACTAGTGGTTAAACACTAGTGAGGAGGCAGATATTAGCCCAACAGCCACAAAAAATACATGACTACAAACCTAGATAAATGTCAGGAAGAAAAAATTGGAGGAAACTAAGAGAGTTTATTACACAGATTTTACCTATTCTGGCTGTGATATTTGAACTGAATGTTGAAGGATGGATAGCATTCAAATAATTAAAGGGGTTGGATGAGATTGAGAGCAAAGCTTTCCATAAAGTGAGCACAGTATATGCAAAGGCCCTAAGGCAGAGCAGAGTATAGGCATTCTACAAACTCGAAGGCCAGTGTGGCTGGAGTGCAGGCAGAAAGAGAGAAAAGTGCAGCCAGGTCTTCTGACCCCTAAAAACATGTGTTAGCCACCTAGGTTTCCCCAGTGTAACCAGAAATGCATTGGTAAAGAAAGACCCAGGTTAAAGCAAGCCCAAGTGTGTGTGACTACTCTCTGCATGGTGGCTTCTGTCCTGCTACCCATCCCAGGAGGACACAGCAAAGCCAGGGGCCACACCTTTGATTCTATAACTTGCATCACAGGTCCTCCAAGTACAGCTCCTTCCCCATCAGTCCCTGGATGCTTCTAAGGTTATTCCCTGATCAACTTCCCTCTGGCCTATACATCTTAACCATTGAGGACATTGTTTGGCTCACGACCTTGTCCCTCTGTGTTTACCACTTACTGTGTGTCCCCTCAGGGCCCAGACCAGAGCCACAGACGTGGGCTGGACCCCTCCCCAGGGGGTGAAGAGCCCTGGTGTCATCATCCAGGAAGAGGCTGATCCTTGCAAGGAAGTGGGACCAGAGGGAGGGGAACTCAGGCTGTCTCTCTCCGGAGCTGAGGTAGGCCTGTCTCCACCCTGGTTTTGACTTGAGTTTAGATTTGTCTGAGGCTAGGAAGGTTAGTGAGGCACCAGGGGGTGGGCAAAGAGGCCCTTACCCAGTAAAGACAACTGGGGTGAGGCCACCTCAGAGTAAGGCCCTCTGAAGAGGAGAAGGGTTTTCCTATGAGCCCATAACATCGAGTCACCTGCTGCCTCCTGATGCAGTCAACATTGCTGAGTGTCTGCAGCTGAGCCTGCAACTGAGGGACAAGTAAGAGCTGTTCAAGCAGAAAAAGAAGAAAGATTGTTTAAAGTAGTAGGGGGAAAAAAGCCTGGTCAAAATCATGGAAGACAGGAAGGGGTGAGGGGTGAGGGACTAAAGGTCTAGAAAATGTAGTGGCTCTTACCAAGTTAAGGATAATGGCATTGACTGAAAATTGAATTAAAACCAGAGGATTTTAAGCAGGAAAATTGCATAATAAAAT
>NW_016810345.1:0-904 GCF_001698545.2 Rhinopithecus bieti
CGGCCTCCCAAAGTGCTGGGATTACAGGCTTGAGCCACCGCGCCCGGCCGGAAAGTAAAATTCTTAACAAAGAAAGAGCAGATATTGTAAGAACCAAATAAAAAATATAGAAACGAAAAATATAATAACCAAAATTTAAAACTCAATGGACAGGCTAAAAAGTAGATTGTAGGCAATAAAGGAAAAAATCAGTGAACTCAAAGACAGAATCAATAAAAATTACCCAACATAAACAACACAGAGAAAAGAGACTGAAAAACAAAACAAAACAAAAAAATGAAGGCAGTCTAAGAGACCGGTAGGAAAATAACAAAAGAATAGAACATAACATTTGAGTTACAAAAGAAGAGGAAACATATAGAGCTGAAAAAATATTCAAAGAAATAATGGCTGAAAAACCCCCCAAATATGGTGAAAGGATAAACCTAATTTCAGAAGATGAGAGAACCCCAACCAGAATAATGCTAAAGAAATATACACCAAGGCCGGGCGCGGTGGCTCAAGCCTGTAATCCCAGCACTTTGGGAGGCCGAGACGGGCGGATCACGAGGTCAGGAGATCGAGACCATGCTGGCTAACACAGTGAAACCCCGTCTCTACTAAAAAATACAAAAAACTAGCCGGGCGAGGTGGTGGGCGCCTGTAGTCCCAGCTACTCGGGAGGCTGAGGCAGGAGAATGGCGTAAACCCGGGAGGCGGAGCTTGCAGTCAGCTGAAGTGAGCTGAGATCCGGCCACTGCACTCCAGCCTGGGCGACAGAGCGAGACTCCGTCTCAAAAACAATAAAAAATAAAAAAAAAAAAAAAAAAAAAAAAAAAAAAAAAGAAATATACACCAAGACATACTTCCGAAAACTAAAGACTTTTTTTTTTTTTAAAGAAGTTAGTCTAACCTATAGAGGACA
>NW_016810346.1:0-383 GCF_001698545.2 Rhinopithecus bieti
TAGGCTGGACATGGTGGCTCACGCCTCTAATTCAAGCACTTTGGGAGGCCGAGGCAGTTGGATCATTTGAAGTCTGGAGTTCGAGACTGGCCTGGCCAACATGGTGAAACACTGTCTCTACTAAAAATATAAAATTAGCCAGGCATGGTGGTGGGCACCTGAAATCCTAGCTACTTGGGAGGTTGAGGCAGGAGAATCGCTTGAACCCAGGAGGCAGAGGTTGCAGTAAGCCAAGATCACACCACTGCACTCTAGCCTGGGACGCAGAGTGAGACTCTGTCTCAAAAAAAAAAAAAAAAAGAAAAAAAGAAAAACTTTAGATTTACTCACTGAGAATCTATGATAAATTTGTTTATGTGTGTGTGTGTGATGTCTGTGGACAT
>NW_016810347.1:0-714 GCF_001698545.2 Rhinopithecus bieti
ATAATCTCCAGCATCTGTTGTTCCCTGACTTTTTAATGATTGTCGTTCTAACTGGCATGAGATATTATCTCATTGTGGTTTTGATTTGCATTTCTCCCATGGCCAGTGAAGATGAGCTTTTTCATGTGTCTGTTGGCTGCATAAATGTCTTCTTTTGAGAAGTGGCTGTTCATATCCTTTGCCCACTTTTTGGTGGAGTTGTTTGTTTCTTCTTGTAAATTTGTTTCAGTTCTTCATAGATTCTGGATATTAGCCCTTTGTCAGATGGGTAGATTGCAAAATTTTCTCCCATTCTGTAGGTTGCCTGTTCACTCTGATGGTAGTTTTGCTGTGCAGAAGCTCTTTAGTTTAATTAGATCCCATTTGTCAATTTTGGCTTTTGTTGCCATTGCTTTTGGTGTTTTAGACATGAAGTGCTTGCCCATGCCTATGTCCTGAATGGTATTGTCTAGGTTTTCTTCCAAGGGTTTTTATGGTTTTAGGTCTAACATTTAAGTCTTTAATCCATCTTGAATTAATTTTTGTATAAGGTGTAAGGAAAGGCTTCAGCTTTCACATATGGCTAGCCAGTTTTCCCGGCACCATTTATTAAATAGGGAATCCTTTCCCTATTTCTTGTTTTTGTCAAGTTTGTCAAAGATTAGATGGTTGTTGATATGTAGTGTTATTTCTGAAGCCTCTGTTCTGTTCCATTGGTCTATATCTCTGTTTTGG
>NW_016810348.1:0-2522 GCF_001698545.2 Rhinopithecus bieti
GAGACAGTCTTGCTCTGTCACCCAGGTGGGAGTGCAGTGGCGTGATCTCGGCTCACTACAACCTCTGCCTCCTGGGTTCAAGCAATCCTCTTGCTTCAGCCTCCTGAGTAGCTGGGATTACACCACACCTGGCTAATTTTTGTATTTTTAGTAGAGACGGGGTTTCACCATGTTGGCCAGGCTGCTCTCCAATTCCTGACCTCAAATGATCCACCTGCCTTGGCCTCCCAAAGTGCTGGGATTACAGGCGTGAGCCACCACCTCTGGCCATTTTTTTTGTATTTTTAGTAGAAACAGAGTTTTACCCTGTTGGTCAGGCTGGTCTCAAACTTCCAACCTCAGGTGATGCGCCTGCCTCGATCTCCCAAAATGCTGGGATTACAGGTGCCCAGCCTAAATTCTCGTTTGCTGTAGCAAACATCCTTGTGTTAAGTTCTTTGGACATGCCAAACTGCCTTGGGAAATACTTTGAAAAGTAAAAAGAACCATACAAGGGCAAGGGCTTTTATGATTAGGATGATTGTTGTTGTTTTCCTGAAACTTTGCCTTCTCTGCTGTCTTAAACCCCAAGTTCAGACCATGAGTGCTCTCTCTAGTGGACAGGCAAGCTCTCCATCACTTGCTCTAGCTGTCAGAAAAGAGTGTCTCCTGAAAGTCACTGGCTTGGAGTAGACAGCATTGTTCAGATAGGTTTGCAGTCTTTAGACTTAGGCTGCTAAGCCCTGATTATGGCCCGTTTTGGGATGGGGTGCTGGGCTACTGATGCTGGTGCGCATCGCATTAACCGTAGGGGTAGCCAGAGGTCACACTTCTGGGGATGACCTTGGCTTTCAGAGTAGACTGGGTGAGCTGTTTTGCTAGATCAAGCTCTGACCTGTTCTGTCCACGAGAGGACAGTAGTGAGCTGCCTAGCATTTCTGCCAGACTCATGGAAGGCCCTTCCTGCACAGGGAGTGTCTGGAGTAGCTCCCCGGAGGACTGGGCAGCCAGGTAAATTCTCCTCTTCCTGAAGAAGGAAGGTATGTTAGAGGAAATCTGGTCGAATGTGATTTGAGGACAATATAGGAGAAAGTAAAATCAAGGTGGACTCCTCCTGAAAATAGCTTCATTTTTTTCTCATAAATATAATGTATGCAGATTATAAAAACTTCAAATAATACATAAAAGTACCAAGAGGCCAGGTGCAGTGGCTCCTGCCTGTAATCCCAGCACTTTGCAGGGCCGAGGCAGGAGGATCACGAGGTTAGGAGATCAAGACCATCCTGGCTAACAAGGCGAAACACCGTTTCTACTAAAAATACAAATATTAGCCGGGCATGGTGGTGCACACCTGTAGTCCCAGCTTCTCAGGAGGCTGAGGCAGGAGAATCACTTGAACCTGGGAGGCGGAGGTTGCGGTGAGCTGACATCGCACCACTGCACTCCAGCCTGGGCAACAGAACGAGACTCCGTCTCAAAAAAACAAAAACCAAGAAGAGAAAGATCTCCTGAAGTGTCGTGGCCTGAAATAACCACTGTTCAAATTTTGGCAATATTTTGTTTTTTGGAGTTTTTTGGTAGTTTTTTTTTTTTTTGAGCAGTAGCAAGGTTTACTGTGAAGAGTGAAAGGACGAAGCTTCCACGGCGTAGACGGGAGATCCAAGTGGGTCGCCCTTTTTTTGGCAATATTTTTGAAACCTGAGTTTTGTACTCGGAAAATGTTGTGGATATCTATCTTTGTAAATACCTTTCATGTTAGAGGCCTCAGGACTTGTACTTGCATAAATGCTTCTTAAGTTTTTCCACCCAGTAACCCCAGAGGCAGAGAAGATGAATGCTGTGCCAGACAGGTAGTGCATGAGACTGTGTGTGGGGTCTGGAATGTAAGAGACCAACAGAAACTTCTTTGAAATATTGGACTTTCGCCTTAAACATTCAGACAAGTTCTGCAGCATACCCCATAACATTTTGAATTCTGCTCAATAGTTGTTTTCAATTAAAAATATTCTGTCCTTTCTCCTCCAAATCTTTATAACTGTCTGTTGTATGAAGGTATCATCGTTTAATAAGCAAAACAGAGTGTTGGCCATTTAAGTCACTTCCAGTTTTTCTCTAACGTAAACACTATTGCAGTGAGCATCCTATGCATATGTATTTTCTCTTGTTTGATTATATCATTAGAATACAGTTCCAGAATGGGTTTCTTTAAAAATAAAGCGATTTCTTTCCCCCTCAATGCTTTTAAAACATTGGTACAAGGCCAGGCATAGTGGCTCATGCCTGTAATCCCAGCATTCTGGGAGGCTGAGGTGGGTGGATCATTTGAGGCCAGGAGTTCTAAACCAGCCTGGTCAACATGGTGAAACCCTGTCTCTACTAATAACACAAAAGTTAGCCAGGCATGGTGGCAGGCACCTGCAATTCCAGCTACTCCGAAGACTGAAGTGGGAGAATCCCTTGAACCCATGGGGCAGAGGTTGCAGTGAGCCGTGATCCTGCCACTGCCCTCCAGCCTGGGTGACAGAGTGAGAGTGTCTCAAAAA
>NW_016810349.1:0-712 GCF_001698545.2 Rhinopithecus bieti
CATTGAGCTGCTTGCTTCCACTGCTTTCTTGGAATATACAAAGGGATAATTTGGAGCGCATTGAAGCTTATGGTGACAAAGGAAGTATCCTCATATAAAAACTAGAGAGAAGCTTTCAGAGAAACTGGTTTGTGATATTTTAATTCATATCACAGAGATATATGATTCTTTTCATGGATCAATTTGATAGCAGTGTTTGGGTAATCTGGAAAGGGATACTTAGAATCACATTGAAGCCTATGGTGACAAAGAAAATTTCCTCATATTATAACTTGAAAGAAGTTTTCTGAGAAACTGCTTTGTGATGTGTTAATTCATCTCACAGAGTTACACCATTCTTTTCATGGCGCAGTTTGCTAACATTGTTTTCCTGGAATCTGTACAGGGATATTTGGGAGCAAATTGAGGCCTATGGTGAAAAAGTAAATATCCTTAGATAAGAACCGAAAAGAAGGTTTCTGAGAAAGTTCTTTGTGATATGAGAGTTCATCTCAAGGAGTTACACCTTACTTTTCTTGGAGCACTTTGTTAACACTGTTTTCATGGAATCTGCAAAGGGATATTTGGGAGCACTTTGAGGCCTATTGTCAAAAAACGAATATCTTCAGAGAAAACAAGAAAGAAGCTTTCTGAAAACTGCTTTGTGATGTGTGAATTCAAGTCACACAGTTACACTGTTCTTTTCATTGAGCAGTTTGACAGCACTGTTTTA
>NW_016810350.1:0-2825 GCF_001698545.2 Rhinopithecus bieti
CCAAAGTGCTGGGATTACAGGCTTGAGCCACCGCACCCGGCCAGGAATAAAGTTTTAATGGGAGCACATTATTAAAATAAGACATCTCAGCACAATATTACAGGCACAGAGTAAAAGCATAAAGTCACATTCATTTATTCCTATTCATTCAACAGAGAGTGCCTGTCCCACAGAGCTTACATTTGAAAGAAAACAAACAAACAATAACAGGCAATTAAAATACACACACACACACACACACACACACACAGGCACGAGGGACGTTACATGTGTTGAATAGGGATAACTTCTATGGAAAATAATATAGTTGTAAAAAGTAAAAGAGATTTTAAGAAGCCGAATTTTGACATACATCATCCAGAGAAGCCTCATTGAGATGCTTTAGAAACCATGTGAAAGAAGTGCTCGCTGAGCCTTGTAGACATCTGGAGAAGGAGCACATGAGGGTCTTAGAGGAACAGATGAAACGTTTCCAAGGCAGGAATATGCCTGTACATTCATCCAACAGCTGAGAGACCTGTGATGTGTGATGTCAGAGAGTAAAAGGGGTCAAAGCAGGGAAAATCATATTGGGCCTTGAAGATTTTATTTTATTTTAGTATTTTATTTTTATTTTTTGAGATGGAGTCTCACTCTGTTGCCCAGGCTGGAGTGCAGTGGCGCAATCTTGGCTCACTGCAATCTTTACCTCCTAGGTTCAAGCAATTCTCCTGCCTCAGCCTCCCAAGTGCTTGGAACTATAGGCACCCGCCACCACACCCAGCTAATTTTTGTGTTTTTAGTAGAGATGGGGTTTCACCATATTGGCCAGGCTGGTCTCGATCTCCTGACCTTGTGATCCATCCACCTTGGCCTCCCAAAGTGCTGGGATGACAGGCATGAGGAATCGCGCCCGGCTGGACCTTGTAGGCTTTAATGAAAGGTTTGGCTTTTACACTTGAGGATATAGGAAACCATGAAAGAATTTGACCCTTAAATTAACAAGATACAATTGATAAATAAATGTTAGGATGTTGCATGAAGTAGAGACTATATGAAGGGCAAGGTAGTGGACACATGACCAATCAGGCGACTATTGCAAACATCGGAGGTAGTGGCTTGGATTTTGATGACAGCGGTGGAAAGAGTGAGAAGAAATCAGATGCTGGACACGTGTTGAAGAATGTGTTGATTGCATTTGCTGATAAATTACAATTAGTATGTGAGAGTCAGAAAGGAATAAAGGTTTTGAACTGAGCAATTAGAAGGAGAGTTAATTGCTCTAAAAAGTTTAATCTACATATATGATAATTCAAATAATTTAAGTCAAAAATTAATGTGTGGAATTAAATTAAATTACGGTGACTTTTGCCAAAACAGGCTAGACAACTAAGCTGATTGGGGATATATAAAATATAGACTATTTGCCTAATTTTTTGAGAACCAGATTCGGTATGTTTGAATGAACATCCTTATATATCTATCTAACACACACACACACACACACACACACACACACAGATAAAGTAAAACAACCAGGTTGACAAGAGAAAAAATTGGATATAAATGGTGTTTTATTTTGAATGTTCAAATACAGATGTTTTCTGCCCAGATGTTTGTTTTGGTAAAGACATTTTGGAACAGAGTCATACTTGTTTATGTATTGTCTGTGGCTGCTTTCATGCTACAACAGCAGATTTAAGTAGTTGTGACAGATGCCATGTGGCCCAGTAGTCTAAAACATATACCTTTAAAAAAGTTTTAAAAATTTAAAAAAGGTTCTTTAAAAAAGTTTCCTTACTTCTGCCCTAGATAATGATTTCCGTAAAAGAGCTGGTACATTTACAGGGTAAAAGAAGTATATTTGATTGGATAATTTGGAACAAGAGATGAGAATATGAAGCTGGAGAGTAGATTTTACTACAGGTAGCTGGCTTAATTAAATCGAATGCAACTTAAAAAATAAGTATTGATCGTGTACTGTCTGTTGTTCCTCTTTGAGTTGCTCTAATATCATGGACATCGTGGTTGCCATTAGGACCCTCATGGATGTACAGCCATTTAGATTGTGCACTGAGTAACTGTGGGTACCATTTATATCATAGATTATGAGGTAATTCATATTCTTTGGTTTAGAGTAAGGCAGTAGTTCTGGTTATCATCTCTCCCTGAAGTGTTTCTCACTTAATTGAATGTGTCAACATTAACATTTGAAAGATAAGATTGAGTCTCTGGATGATTTCCGCATGCAAATTTCTTTTTAACACAACCCAGAAACTATAATGAAATGCTACTCTTTGGGTCTATTAGGTGGGAGAAACTTCTATCTTGGCTTTTTCCAAGACTTCCAGAATGAGTCTGCGTTAAAATGACAGCTATGATGTGGAAAATTCCGGATTCTCGTATTCTGCTTGGCCTACATCTACATAATGGCAAAATAACAGAAAACAAACCAGTGACTAGTTGGTTATTTCTTCTCAACAAAACATGACCATTTACAAAGTAGTTCACCAAAGCAGTTTTATCTTGTAGAGGAAAATTACAAAACCAAGTCATAAAAGTCAATGAATAGCCTGTAGCTCTCTCAAGATTATTGATGTAATATTTGAAAATAAGGGGAATTTTAAATTCCAGCAATTCAGCTGCTGCTAGTATCAGTCAACAACCCTGCTAACAGAGTTTCTTTTGTGGGTGTAAAGAAGTGGAAAATGTGTAAATTGAAAGTGGAGCCTTACCAAAGGCTGCTTTTATCCTGTGAGCTATGTCAACAAATAACATGCAAAGCCCTAAAACCCTATTCATTTCATGAAACCGGTAAATACAAAGGAAGACTTTTTTTTTTTTTT
>NW_016810351.1:0-1917 GCF_001698545.2 Rhinopithecus bieti
AAAAAAAAAATTGTTTACTTCTGTGGCATACAAAAGTTTTACATAATCATCATAATTACTACTACTGAAAGCATATACTAAGACACATCAGAATCACAGGATTCTCATATAATTTTGGAACAAACACTAATATCACCTTTATATAAATATAATCCATTAAATACCATTTATATAAATATAATCCATTAACTACCATTTTATATTTGACAATGCTTCCTTTATTTATTTTATTGTACCAAATAAACCAAATATGTTTCTTTTAGACTTCATGAGACCTAATATCAAAACATTAATGAGGTCAAAAGGACTGAATTTAGAATATGATTTTGGAAAGTTTGTCAAATATCTAAAGTTTAAAACACTTGATATCACAAAATAGGATCACAGGTCATTGTAAAATCAGTCATTCATTTAGCCAAAGTGATAACTCAAAGGTTTAAAATAAAGGCAAAAACCTTTATTCTTTGAGAGAGGAGACTTACTTCCCCAAACAATAAGCCCTGATAAAGACAGCATGGGGCCAATTACATGTCTCACAAATCTTATAAACAAATCTATTAAATTTTAGTCACTTCACTATAACATATAATTTCTATAAACCTTTTTATAACATTTTACAAGTTTTTAAATTAAAGAGTTAGTTAATACTCCAAGAAAATCTTGTTAGTCTGACACAGGGGCCCAGATGCTGGTCTTGCATCCATGTAACATTGATATTAATGTTTAATTCATAGAGAAACCTTAAACTAATTTTATCTCTCAAAATCAGCCCTACAATCTCATGTGGCCTATCTCTTCTTGGTAGCCCTGGGGCCTAGAAGGGTTAAATAGTTTTAATTTCTGGCTCTGTGTCTCATGAATGGTTTATTTTGATACTCATCTTCTCCTGGGTTGGTAGATGAGGCTTTAACTGCTGTCAGTGTTTAAGATTTAGCAGGATTTGGAGTCCTTTCTAGATCCAAAAGTAAAAGCCCTGTAATTTAACAGCACAGGATTTCAAAAGCAATACAGAAAGTTACATAGATATAATAACCTTCATGTTTTTAAATCTCAGTTTTCCTAAGACTTACATTAGTTAGACATAAGAAAAGTATGTCCTGAGTCATAAGTGAAAGTTTTCAATTTCACAGAAGAATTTAAAGCCAAGAGCACACAATGTTATATTGGAAGAAAATATTTCCTTCAGACCATTTAGATAAAACATTTTTAGTATCAGGATACAATAGAAGTTAGAACCTGAGGAAAAAAATTAAAGGAGCTGACGAAAAAGTTGATGGAGAACGTTATTATCTCAGGCTTCTCAAAGGGGAGAGAAAACTGAAAGCAATGACATGCAATAAAAGTTGAACTTTTGGGTTAAAAAAGTTAAAGTCTCTTATAATTTTATTAAGATTAAATCAATACCTTCAGATAAATTTGTTGTTCCAACCAACTCTTTAGTTTATTAGTGTATTGCTAAATACCAAAGCCCGACCTCTAGAAAGAATATTATAATTGCCTTTTAGTTATAGTCAATTTGATCACATAAAGTTTTTTTCATAAATTATCTTTTACAACCCTTATTCGAACTTGCACAAACCATTTATGACATGCTTAGACTTCCTGTCTTATCCTAACTATCACTCTTTCTTAAATAACCAGTTATTTTATTTTAGGACAAAAAATTTACCATACAAGATCCTTTCTTATATAAAATGATTTTCCTTTTAATCTTTCTTACCCCAAATATCTCTTTATACATATAACTTTCTTTACATTTGTCTTATTTACTGGTTCATTTTAGCTTGTTTTATAAACAACCTTTAAATAACCTTTGAATTAGACAAAATTGTTTCCTAAAAAACATTGTGTTCTAAAAAACACATTGTTTTTTAGAAAATGATTTTGTATATTTTTATTTAAACAATTGGAAATGAC
>NW_016810352.1:0-2311 GCF_001698545.2 Rhinopithecus bieti
TTTTTTAAATCAGTACTTTTTAATGGAAACAACTTGACCAAAATCTGTCACATAATTTTGAGACCCATTAAAAGAGAGTTTAATGAGAAAAAAAGTAAATAAAATTGAATATTAGAATAAGTAAATTTTATTTAGACAGGTTAATATGCCGAGAACATTTTATAATGCACTGCAAAGCCAAATCAATGTTATTTTAATTTTCCACATTTCTGAATTATATGTATTATTTATTCTTCCTTCCACTAATGTAGGTTAGCTGAGAGTTAACCATGAAACAATAAAACTCAACCTAGATAATTTAGAGATGAAACAATAAGAATGTGGCGAGTTCTTAGTATTACCACTTCCCCGATAAGGAGACTTGCACATAGTAGGTGCTTACTAAATATTTGTCGAAATGAATTGAATTGGAAAATATCACACTTATATGTTTAAAATTAATATGCTAATTGGCTTATAAAATGAGACCTGAAGATTGTATGCTATGCATAAAATGTACTATGGAGTAATGTTTTTTCTATGAACAAATTCCCCTTTTGCATACCTCAGATAAAACCTAGGGGAACTCACAGATTTTCTACAAAATAAATTTAGAAGTTTAACAGGTTACAGGATATTTTCAAAGCAGCAAGCTTAACAGTAACATTAAACATTTAATTATACATGTTTGCAAATAATCTGGTTTTCTAAAGTTATTTACATTTAAATATAACATATTTAAGGGTCAATGTACTCTGGATGAATAAAAACAAATCACTCATCTCTGTTTTAATTTTTGGTATAATACTGTATAGGACCACATGCAAAGCAAATGATGCTCTAAGACTGAGGATCTTACTAATTTAAAACTCTTAACACAAATCAAAGCAAGCTTTTAACATAAACTTTTAAAATCCACAGTTGCACATTTTATAACAAAAACATGTGTCTCATGGATCGATTAACTATGAATTTTAAGAATTCATATCCCTTTTAACAAATATATAAAAAGTTACTAAGGTCAATTAACTATGATCATTCTGAAGTGGAAATAGATGTTTTATTTCATGCTCCTTTTTATGTATACTTTATAAGCACACTTTCTGCTCTCATAAAACTAAAATGCCTTGTTTTGTATCTTAATAACTGACTACTTTTAGTTGGACTTTTCTAGTATAATTCTAAAGACTGAAAAAGGGTCTAATGTTTACTGATATAATGCATGGGGCAGATATGGGAAAGGAAATTTAAGGATTATTCAATAATAGATGTGGCAAAATTTTGTAAACTCAAATATTTCATAATTTAGTAAATATAATAGGAGGGATAATACAGCTTATACACCTTAAGCTAATGATAGCATAATGGTAGTCTGTACGGTCCATGAAAGAACAGACTGTTTTGTTCATTTCATTCACAGCACCTAGCACCTAGACCACTGCCTGGCACCACAAAGAATACTCTTAATAAATGCTCGACAGACACACACACACACACACACACACATGCACACACGCACAGGCTATCATAACAAATCTAATCATGAGCTATCAAAATGGTTGTAAAGAAGTTTTTAAAATTTCATTTAAATGCCACTAATTAAGTAGATAGACATGAATTTTCCAAATGTCTACAGCTTAAAGACAATGCAGCAAAAGACATATTCACTGGTTGCCACTGAACTCCTGCCTGGGTGACAGAGCCAGACCTTGTCCCAAACAAAAACGAAAACAAAACACACACCAAAAAAAAACTGATACTCACTGGGATCTAACTTATGTTCTCTGGGGAGGTCAACTTGAGGTTTGGTAATTAAACTTCCTTGGATTGAACCCAAAAGGGGAACCATGTCATAAGGCATCCCATCTTATCATCAGTAGTGTTATATAGAGCAAGTCTTGGGTGTGTGCACATTTACTAACATTTTAGAATGATCAAGCCTTTGACTACATATATAATATTTTATGGATGATCATATTAAAGTTTTTACGTAGTTTCTGTGAATTTAGTATGCTTTAATATGGCACTAAACTCAAGATTCTTAAAATAGGTACTCTGTAATTGCACCTATATACCCTACTACCAAAGGCCATTAAGAGACAGTATAGTCTTATATGATAATTACATATGTTTTCAAAACATTTTTACTTCAGTATAGCAGGATATCTCATAATGCACACATAACATACATAATGCATTAACAGTATGATAATAAAAATAAATTTTTATAAATATTGTTTATAAAAATATATAATTAATATTATTTTTGATGATAGTACTATATTTTTAGACAAACATGAGAGATAGACTTCTCACAAAATAACTGAAAGCT
>NW_016810352.1:4222-6969 GCF_001698545.2 Rhinopithecus bieti
GATACCACCATGAAGGCATTTACACATTTTAAAGAAAATTTGAAAAAAAGTTAACTATTGTCCCATAATTTACTGAAGTTCATTTTAAACTTCTCTTTAAACTCTACCATAGATAATAGTATATGTTTCATAAACATCCAACATTAGCCTAACTGATGGAGATACAATTTTTCCTGAATTTGAGATCTAAACAGTATCATAGAACAGTGTTAACTGTTTTCCTATTCTAATAAAGGTAGGAATAAAATTATGATTAAGGAATACTGTATAGGCTTTCAAAGAGGATCTACTTCTAAAAACTGATTTTTAAAATACATATTCTTCAGAAAGCTGAATAAGAGAAAATTTGAACCTCCTTTTTAAAATTTACATTTTCAAATATCAGACTAACTGAAAATTTATATCACCTACAATATTAAATTCAAAATATTTCACATCAATTGACAGCATTATTTCTCTCTCAGAATCAAGGAAACAAAGCCATGGGTTAAATGAAATGAAGTATGGTAGTTATGATATATAATGGAGGTAAGTAATAAATTTCACTAGAGTTATATCAAAGTTCCTTTTGGTGACAATATGCTTTTCTATAGCTTAAGAAATTAAACTATAAAAGTAGCATTTATTGCTACTGGATAATTTATGATTTATAAATAATTACCCAGAATATAAATATATTAACATGAAATAAACTTTTCTGGGATTTTCAGCATTACAAAGTGAATAAATGATGAATACACAATGGACAGGCTGTCTCCTTCCTACTAAAAAAACATACTAAATCCTGAAGGAGTTCTAAATCCCTTCATAAGAGTATATTGCGGCTGCATTAAGCCAACGAAAAGCTTATTAGTAAGGATTTAAAAACTAACACCCTTCTGTAATCAATTTGGATACAGTATTATTCTATTTATAGTGACACTTTCAATGTGTCCCAATCATATATTACTAATTCTCATTTTTCCTGCTATGATTAAATATTAATGTAGAGGCACTATTAAGCAGCTACACTATATTTAGGTTTTAATATGTTTTCCACCATTTTGGAATAGTTCACAATATAGCATGAGTATTGAGACTCTTTCCCATGAAAAATCTTAAGATTGATTTGGTATTTTTCTCCGATTCTCAAATAAAATAAATTTAGTTGTTCTAGCAGAAAATGGAAAAAGGGATGCCGCCACTTTAAAAGCTTCAATCTCTTTGACATTGCTGGCAGTGTATGGGAACATTAATGCATCTGTCATGATAACAAGCTAAGAATAACATCTAGACATCAAACCGAGCAGAGAATCCATCTGAAGTGATTCATTCAGATCTGTCTCATTGATTTATTAAACACAGAGCAACATCTGCAGCCTCACAGAGCTGCTTGGTGAAATGAATGCAAGATCAATTCAAATGGAAAAAAGTGTAAAAGAGATAAATCAAAACACAATTTGCATGCAGTTCCACAATCAGGCTTATTGGGTGCAAATGCTCAATTTCCCTTCCAAAGCAAATGTGTTTAAATGTTGTTTTATCTTTTTAGAATTGTGTGATATGAAGTGACAGTGAAGAGTTTTGCAGGTTGAGATGGTGAAAGAGAAGAAAAGGAGGAAATAAATGCAACCAAAGGCTTTTTGAATATGCAACAAGAATATCATTAATACCTAATTGTTTTGCTTTGAGGGAAAGGTTTGATGTCTTTTTCGCAAAAACATAATATTTTCAGTTTTGGATCAATTAGGATGGTTTTAATACATACTTAAAATATATAGAGTAGATAACCCCAAATCATTTGTATCTCTAAATGCATAAGATAAAGTGCCACTGGAGAGCGAGATTACCAACTGAAATATA
This sequence comes from Rhinopithecus bieti, assembly GCF_001698545.2. Lineage (NCBI taxonomy): Eukaryota > Metazoa > Chordata > Mammalia > Primates > Cercopithecidae > Rhinopithecus > Rhinopithecus bieti. The sequence continues at coordinate 6,065 of NW_016810352.1, forward strand.
ACATGTTGTGATTAGGCTTTTCATAATTATATTTGTCTGCTAGAAGCATGTTAAAGACATCTATGAATTTCATTAGGACAAAATAAGGTTACCTAAGAAAGCATCAAATACTTCAGACTTGATATCTTCTATAGGTATTAGGTATTTCCTGTGTAAAACCATATAAAACATTAATGTCCGAAGACCATCATGTACTAATTATTTATTGACATTCATGTGCTATACATTGAGGATAATATGATACATAAAAATCCAAAGATATACTGCATCATGTCATGGATCATTTCTTTAATGCAGTATCCATCACCTAATAAATGAGTGAGGCGCATATGAATACCAGCTAAAGTAGTTAAATACAAAACTGTTGGTTATTCAGAAGCGTATATTTAAAATGAATGTAAACATGGAAGGTCTATGCATTGGCATATAATTATAATTGCTTTAATTATAATCTTGACATCATTCTTCTCATAAAGGACAGAGCATTGTTGACCATGTGGCTGCATTTAACAGACAATATGACTGTCTTTTCATTATCCTATAGAATAGAATGTGCATTTACTACACAGATTCTTTTCTAAAATGTTTTTATCATTACTGAAAATGTAAGCAATACAAAATATTAGCTCAGGAAAGTGATTCAAGTTCTGCAAAAATTTGATGTTGCCTAACCGTAAATGTAAAACATAAATTTTCAAAGTAAATTATGCTACTCTATATAGATCATGAACTATAAAGTACTCATCAAGTTTGAATACAAAGCTAAACTCATTGAGTGCTCATAATAACCATATTTCTACTATTTGAAAATAGTTTTAAAATGTTGTAAAATGTGTTTGATATTAAAAATCTCTTTAATATAAAACCATATTCATGTTCTGTTTACATACTATCAAAATAACAAG
>NW_016810352.1:9717-15559 GCF_001698545.2 Rhinopithecus bieti
TGTGCTTTCCTGCGATGTTACCACTGGAGATGGAATAAACACTAGAAGACTAATTCACAGGTGTTTAAAAGTCAGATAATCTTGAGTATTCTTTTTTTCTTTTAAACTCAGAAACACTGAACACAATTTGCTTCTCATATGCAAATGGACATTTATTCACTAGTGTACTTCTAAATTGTGATATGAAGGAGGTACACTTACAACCAGGGAAGCTGACCATCATCATTTAAGGAATCCTGTCTTTAAGGGAATAGGATCCTCCCAACTGTTCACCTGGAAGAGCTGAAAGCATCCTCTCTAGAAAATCTGCCAACGTGTACACCAACCTCCAATCCAGTCCCAGCCACAGTGATTCATGCCCCACATTGCCCTCTGCAGATAACCCAAAACGGACGATCCCAGGAAAGTGATATTCGTCGTCGTCCTTTTGTAAAAATAATATCCATCGACTTTCCTGTATCGTGTACTGGGGAGCTTTGCGCAGCAAGCATGGGCATACGTTCTCACGCGCACTTGCACACACACACACCAACACCACCACAAACAACAACACCACACACCCCACACGTTCTCACAACAAACACACGGGATGGGGATCGAATCACCCTCTGGGATGGATTCTAGACTTCCCACCCCCTGCATGCCCCAAATGCTGTGTTCTGGCTTGCTAGCTTAGGAGCCCAGTTTACAGCTCAGCCAGCCCCCGGAGAAAGCCCTTGGTATCCGTGTTCAGAAGAAAACCTATCCGACCCGTGCGGCCACAAAAGAGAAGGAAAGACAACCAAATAGAGGAATTAACAAATAACCACAAGCAGCCAAAAGCCATGCAAGATATGGGCAAAAGGCTGGAAAGTTTCAATAGAGGACTGCAAACTCAAGTTTGTGCGGGACTTTTTTAAACCCAAGCCCTTGCACTGAGCGCGGACTAGAAGGCACCGGCATTAATGAAACCTTCTAGTCCTCTTTCCCCACCGACTTACAGCGTGAAGAATAGAGGCAAACTAGTTAAGACCCACTCTACAAACAAAGTTGGATGAGGGTGGTGAGGCATGCAGAAGAGGCCAAAGGGGTAAGAGAAGCGGGAGAGCCAAGAAACGAGTGTCTCACCTGGCATTGGTGCAATCGGTGAACAAAGTTTCGAAGTCTTTCCTGGTGATGAGTTTGCAGCGGTTTACCCCGGGCTGGATGGCCCCCAGCCCGCGGAGGATCCGGACCTGCTCGACAGTACACACCACGGGGGATATATCCAGTCTCTTCAGCTTGGTGTACACAGTGTGCAAGCCTCCCACCAGGTGCTTGAGAAAAAGATCAAAGACTTGCGGCAGGCAGATCAGTTCCTGGCCGTCCATCAGGAACGAAGCCACCTTCATCCCGTGCATGTCGACCATGCGGCACTCGTTGGTGTTGGTGTTGCCGCTGCCGCCGCCGCCACTACCGACCCCGCCACCTCCGGCACTGCTGCTATGGTTATTAACCATGAAACTATTAATCATATTAGGAGTGAGACGAGGGGGCTCCCCGGGAGTCGAGTACAGGGGTTCGGCCCGGAATAAGCCCCCCGGGACGCCTGAGCCGCTGGAAGTTGCAGAGATCACTGGAGATGCGGAGACAGCCATGGTCACTCTGTCTCAATCGTGGGTCCTCGGGCCCTCGCTTTCTCGCCCTGACTCCTCTAGATCCCCTCGCACTCACTCCCTCACTCTCGCTCTCTCTGGCGCGCTCTCGCTGACTCGGAACTGTTGGCAAGTCTTCAGCAGCCGGCTCACGCTCACGCTCACCCACCACCCAGCAAGCAGTGAGCAGCCCCGACCCTTTGCGGCCCCAGACCCCACCCCCACCACACCCCCTCCGGAGACTGGCAGCGCCCCACAGCCAATGGGCCCCACCCCCTCTGCGCCGAAGCGCTCCGAATGGCTGCCGCTGGCGAGGAGGTGGAGACTCCCTGGCCGGCGTCCGACTACCTGAGTGGGTTCAGGCTGGACGGTGAAGAGAGATCTAGTCAGAGAAGGTGGCGGTGTGGTAGCTCTGCTTCTTGCCTCTCAGCCAGACGAGAGAACTCCCAAATGTCACGCAGAGTTCTCAAAGTGGCCTACGATGTGAACCCATCCGCTCCGCGCTTCGCTGGTGTCTGGGTGGGAACGCAAAGTGCGACTCCTGAACGTGCCTACCCATTCCCCTTCCGCCACCTTACACCGGGTTCGATCGTGGAAAGTGAGGTGGCAGCTCCAATTCCACTTGCGTGTCGCTCCCAAACTCTGCGGGGGCCAATAGGCGGCTTCGCCTAGCTCCCAGGAGAAAGACACTAGCGAGTTCGAAAGTAAACAGATCAGCCCTTTAGCCCACCTAAGCGCGCTTGGTGTAAATTTTCCGCTACCCAGCGCGCAGAGGAACAAGCGTCCGAGATCACACTCAGATCAGAGTTCTGGTTGCTAACTCGCACTGACATTCAGGAAGCGTGGTGAGCCTGTGAACACTTTGGGAAACAGAGAGACTTGCTTTGTGGGTGGCAGATGGACGCCTCATTTTATGGCACTTCCGCCACTGTCCTGGAACAGACTTGTCTGTGTCCCCGTCCCTTAGTGTCGAGATTGCCCTGGCCCTACTCCCCGCTAAAATTGATAGGAAATGTTTGTTTAGGACTCAAAACAGTCATTACGGAATATGAGGAAAGGGGGAGGGTTTGCACTCTTGAACGTGCATTTTCCTTCCTCTTCCATTGGCTTTGAAGGTCCAGTGATTAGAACTCCAGTCCTAAACAAGATTCCACTTCTCCCACTCATCAGTGTCCCAAAGAGCTTATAGAACAAAAGGTCTAAGCAGGGTACATTCCAGGGAAAAGGGATGGTCTTTTCCACACAGCATATGGTGGTTAGATCGCCTTAGCAAAGTTGTTTGTGTTTTGAGACAGATTCTCACGCTGTCGCCCAGACTGGCGTGCAGTGGAACAATCTCAGCTCTCTGCAGCCTCCGCCTCCCGGGTTCAAGCGATTCTCCTGCCTTGGCGGAGTAACTGGGACAACAGGTGCGCGCCACCGCGCCTGGCTAATTCATATATATATACACACACACACACACATTATATATACATAATATATATAGTGTGTGTGTGTAGAGACAGGGTTTCACCATATTGGCCAGGCTCGTCTCGAACTCATGACCTCGTGATCCGGCCTCCCAAACTACTGGGATTACAGATGTGAGCCACGGCTCCTGGCCTAGCAAAGTTGTTTTAAGACTCCTTGTTAAGCTATTCATTCTCTAAAACCAAGATATTTCCTTTCCTGTGCTCCTCTTCTCTAGAGGCTGTTATTCAGAAAGTGAAATCCAGGCTTCGTTTCTTCACAAAACATTACCAACTACATGGCTTATGGTGACTTCTCTGATATTCTTCTAAAATATAAATAATGTTGGAAACTTACTGAATTTTATTCAGCCCTAGTTGTACTTAGAAGGATCAATGAGAAATGTGTGAGTTCTTTTGCTCCCTTATTTAGTCACAAATACCCTAAATTGGATTTTCTGCCTCTTTTACAACATATTTTCTTCTTTTCTCATTTCATCAACGAGGTTTAAGGACTGCCCTTTGAATTTCTTCATACTGTTTCAATTTCAAATTGTACGGGGTTAAAATGCTAAGAAGTTGTGATGATCATTGCTTTCAAAATGCAGTGATGTGACTCTAACATAATAGATTGGGATGTAGGCAGCTGCAAATCATTTTTAAAAGGCATCAAAATGTTTTTGCTACGTCGGTACTGTTGTGGGAAGAAAGTAATAAGGGGTAAAAAAGGACAATTGAGAAGAAATAGCAGAGGCAGAAAACACCTCAACCAAAAGTAGAAGTATCAAAAAAGAATAAAACAGCCCTGACAGAAATGTTTGTATTTGCCAGTTTTTAAAAAGAGAAATCCCAAATTGGACTCAACAGGTGTTTTGACAGAAATGGGTGTTAAACTATCTGTTGAAATAACTTGCCTCTGGTAACTTATTGTGATTGAAATTTCCAGGTGAATAAGTTTGGCTATAAAGAATGTTTTATTTTCAAATGGCTCTAATTACATTAAAAATCCTAAGGCCAAGCTACCCCTTATATGTAGCTGTGCCCACATTATCAAGGCCTTTTTATTTGCAGAGCAATTTGGGGTTTTCAGCAATAAAACATAGCACAGATATTTTGATGTTTCAAATTTAAGAAATCTGAAATATAAAAAAGAAAGGCAGATTACTCATTCATGCTGTAATCATTAATTGTGAAATCGAAGAACAGACATACTTTGACAACTTTGGAAAAGGCGCAAATTAGAAGTCATGTGTTTAATGAGATGTACCAGGTTTACAGTAATATTTTAATTATTACTAGAGATTACGGTTCTATTTCTAGCAGAAATACTAGAGACTCAAATTGGCCATTGATCATTGAAAGATTAAAGTTCTCTGGAAGCTTTCAATACACAAAAGACCCTCAATTTCATTATTTGAATTCCGTCTCATGGCAGTCTTCTAGACAAACGTGGTAACGTTTTTAAGTAACACATGCAATTTAAACACTCTTTTAGATCTAAGAGAGCAAGTTTTGCCTCCTTGGTTTTTTCTTGACTTTTTTATTATTCTATTTTTTATCACTACTCTTTCTATTATTACTATCAGTGCTTTGGGATTGAGACAATCAATTTTACACACAGGGTTTGTTTTTGTGCCTTTCTGATTTTAATGTCTTCCATAAGTCAAACATACTTCTAAATAGGGCTAGGTTTCTACAAGACCAGAGGAAGCCTTTCGCATCAACACCCTGTACGTTTCGAATTGCTTGATGCAATATAAAATCATAAAAAGGTTGCCGTAAACAGAGTACCCTTGGGAGATGACTCTGTATGGATAGAGAGGCACTGCATTAAAACGAAGAAAATGCTCAAGGTTTATGAATTAATACGAGACAGGAGCCAACCACCACAACAAATAAGGACAAAATTAGTATGAGCAGGTACCATATCTCATCGGAAGAAGTTCTAATTCCAGTGGAATGCTTTGGGGCCTAAGTGTAGTTTCCCATACACTGAAATGCTGTAAACTTCCATGGCTTAATTAACAATTTACGTTTTATCTTAGTCCATACTCAGTTTGGAGGGGAGGGTGCTCATCTGTGACTTTAGGAAAAATATTTCACTTTGACACTGTCAGTAAAATGCAGGTACCATTTTAATTAAAATTAAAATACGTATATTGGCAAGCTTATGCAGAACTGCAGAATATCCAGAACTATTTGAAGGGACCGGTTTTCAGATCAGGCATTCAAGCAAATCCCAAGGTAATAAATGGAATTATTTGAAATCCTCAGCCAACTGAAGTTACAACCTCTAATGTGGCCGCTAATCACAACCTCCCAGGAGACCTCTAAGGTTCACTTTTAGGTAAACAATAAAAGGAAATTGAGCGAGACAATAAATGTAAAGTGAAAGCATTCGTATAACGGAGAATTTAAGCGATGAGAGCCTATAGGTATGTGTGTATGTATACCCCATTTAGGACACTGGTTATAAAATGATCTATAGGGGCGGAGCAAGATGGCCGAATAGGAACAGCTCCAGTCTCCAACTCCCAGCGCGAGCGACACAGAAGACCGGTGATTTCTGCATTTTCAACTGAGGTACTGGGGTCATCTCACTAGGGAGTGCCGGACAATCGGTGCTGGTCAGCTGCTGCAGCCTGACCAGCGAGAGCTGAAGCAGGGCGAGGCATCGCCTCACCTGGAAGCGCAAGGGGGAAGGGGATCCGTTTTCCTAGCCAGGGGAACTGAGACACACAACACCTGGAAAATCGGGTAACTCCCACCCCAATACTGCGC
>NW_016810352.1:15580-25163 GCF_001698545.2 Rhinopithecus bieti
AAAAAAAAAAAAATAAATAAAAAAAATAAAATGATCTATAACATCATTTTTTTTCATTCAGTTACAATGTTAAATTGAAGATAAATTCCAAGGGAGGCAAAGGTGGAGAAAGGGGACCAGCAGAGCATCAAGAGAATTGGTCAAAACCCAAAGAGTAACAGTTAAAATCCGATGCTTAAAGGAAAATGAACATTTTCTAACTGAAATATAAAAAATAAACTTTCAAAATACCTTATAAAGTATAAGTGCTTACCAACTTTTAGCATACGCTATTTCATACTATACTCTCCTAAAGGAGAAGGAAACATGTCGTCTTAAATTCCACCAGTGTCTCTCAATGTATTGTTCCCTTTTAAATCTTGGGCTTTTAACTGTTCAAATTCAAGCTATTTTAACTTCAGCTGGTCTCCCACTGCTACTTAGTGTCCTTTTATTCATTTTGCTGACTCCCTATTGAATTCCCTGTAGCAACTACTCCAAACCTTTTCTACTTTTTGCAAGTCACCCTTCCCCTCACTCTCATCAGCTACTGCCTCCCACTTCTTTATGATTTTACCACAAAGTTATTTGTCAGGCATTCCCTCTGCCTCCCTTCTCCCCTCCTAAAAGGATTTTCGCATCTTCTGTCTTAAAAAATAGAAAGCCCCTCCACTGCCTTCGTTGATGTTTTCGTTCCTTTCTTTCACATCGTCCAAGTGACAAATCTATTTTATTCCCACCTCTTTCTTTTGCATCTCCAGTCTCTCCCTCTCTACTTGCTCTTTTCACCTTTTACTACATAAAATGTTCAAGGTTATGAATCCTTAACACAAATCAAAACTTTCTGCTCTAAAAATAGTTCTCAGAGTGTGGTCCCTAGATCACGGGCATCAGCATTACCTGGGTGCTTGATACACATGCAAACAGTTTGGCCCTACCCAAGACCTGCTGAATTAGAACCTTGGGGTGAGGCTCAGCAACCTGCATTTAACAAAGCCCCTAAGTGATTCTGTTGTAGGTGGAAATTTGAGATCCACTTGAAGGTACCATCTTTTCACAAACTTTTTGAAATCTACAATTGTTTCCCTTATGGCTTAACCTTTAGCAATTTTATTTCTGCTTGCCACTTGGCTGAAACTAATCTACGGGAGGTGATTACTGACCTCCTAAATGCCAAATACAAAGTTGTTTTCTAAATCTTCATCCTTTGATATTCTGCAGCTTTTTACACTACTAACATCGTTTTTTGAACCTCTATCTTTTGTTTTAACGACTTTCTAACAATCTGTTTCTCCTCCTTACACAGCTTTTCTTTTTCATGTCCTTGATCTTGACCCTGAAATGTCAAAATTCCTAGTGTCTACACTCTTACTTGTGGCAATTTTATGAACTCTCTGGTCTACAGCACCACCAACAACTATTTTACAGATTACCTCAAATATTATTTCTAGCTTTCTTGAAACCCTCCTGTAGAATTGGACGTCTCCACTTCGATGTCCTATGATCACCTCAAACTCAACATGTCCAAAACTGAATTAATTCAGTTTTGAATTAATCCTTGTCTCCTTCAAAAGGTCTTTGTTTTCATTTCTGATATTTCTAAATGCTTTTCCTGCAGCAAGTCACCTGAAATGGAAACTGGGGAGACCTCTTTGATTTCTCTCTATCCATTATACTCCCATCCAATTAATCACTAAGTTTTGCAATTTCTCTCTCAGCAATATCTCTCCCTTCCATTCCTTTCCATTCTCAATGCCACTACCTTGGGTTTGTTCATTATGTGTTCTTTGGATACCACTACAATAATTGCCTCTTAATCTCCCCACTTTCTGGCGTTTCCTCTTCCATTCTATATACCAGTGCATATGGATTATTTTTTCTAACGTTTCACTCTATTTACTAGAAATACTCATTACTACGCCACTGGCTACCAGATAAATTCCAAACTCCTTAGACTGACCTTTAATTCTTCTTTGATTTACTTTTTTGATTTTATTTATTTATTTATTTATTTATTTATTTATTTGACAGTGTCTCACTCTGTTGCTCAGGCTGGAGTAAAGTGGCATGATCTCGGCTCACCACAGCCTCCACCTCCCAGGTTCCAGTGATTCTCCTGCCCCAGCCTCCCGACTGGCTAGGACTACAGGTGCGAGCCACCATGCCCAGCTAATTTTTGTATTTTTAGTAGAGACGGGGTTTCACTATGTTGGCCAGGCTGGTCTCGAACTCCTGACCTTGTGATCTGCCCACCTTGGCCTTCCAAAGTGCTGGGATTACAGGCGTGAGCCACCACGCCCGACCAGTGATTTACCTTTTGATCCCTTCCGCCAGTGCTCTTTGACATGTTGCCTGTGCACCAGTAAATGAGTATTACTTTCTACTATTCTTGAACTTCTTATACCTTCCCATTTGAGTGCTAATGCTCATGACATTCTTTTACCATAAAATATGTTGGTGCACACCTCCTCATCTCCACCCACCCAAATCCTAACCACACTTGAAAAAGGAAGTCTAATTCAGCTCCAGGAAGACCTCCCTCATTTCCTTTTTTCAGCCAGAAATGGGCTTTCACTCTTTTGAACTCTTATTGCACATTGTGCCTCTCTTAAGGTGGTTAAAACATGCTTCCTTGTAGTGCAAGTTGTTTGCAACTTAGTCGTAGACTCTCTCCTAGAACAAGGTTTAGTCAGGTAAGGGATTATGCATATCTCAATCAATATGATACTTCAAGTGCCAACTACTGTTACTGACTCATAGTAAGTGCTCATACATGTTTATCTAATGAATAAATATGTGACTATGATCTGTAACCTGTTGTTCTACATAAATGTTTGTTATCATTCTGAGTCAGGTCCTAAGAGGTTGATGAGCATAAAATATTTATTTTTTGTTAAAACAATGATGATTTGTGCTTACTGGTAGTTTCTGGATCTTTTAGTGATGACTGGCTTCTCAGATTAATAATTATTTTAATTTTGTTTAAGCATTAATTTCCTTACAAAACTTAAGTGTGATATATTTATATTACATTATGTTTGCTTCCCGTGAACCCTAAGGAATTTACTTGTTACCAATCTGCAATGAATATATTACAAAATTATAATGAAGCATATTTACATCTCTGTTTGAAATCTCATTAAATTTTTTTATTCTACATGTTTTGTTTTAGGTAAGGGTAGCTCAATAGAGGAAGTATGTTATTGAGATAGTTATTTCAAATCATTGTTGGGAGCTGATAAAACTGCATAGAGCTAATGTGTACATTTACTATTGTTTGCAGAATAACCAGCTCTGACTTGAGAAAATGGAGAGAAATTATAACCCTTCTGATTATGGATAGGAGAAAAATGGGTACTTTTCTCTGATTGGGAAAATACACTCTCAGTGCGATCAGAATACTAGGCAGCTTTTGCTTTTTGTTGTTGTTGTTGCTTTTCCCCTACAAAACTTGGGTAAAGAAAACAACAAAGGTAATGATTGTGTAGTTGAAAATATAGGTAAGGACTTCTCTGAGTTTTGCTGGAATAATCCAGATAAAATAACTGAACCATTTGGCTAAATTCATATAGATAAACAACACTTCATCACCAAGCCAACTAAAAGTTGACAATAAACTTCCAGTAATATGTATACAGGCCACCTGAGGGTTGAGTGAGTTGTGTAAAATGTTAAATATTTATAATAAAGTTACTGTAATAATATTTATATAACTGACATCTGTTGAATGCTTACTTTGTGCAGGCATTATGCTAAAGACTTTCTAAACACCCTCTTATTTAATTTTCATGATAATTCTGTGAAGTAAATTCCATTGTTATCTCCATTTCTGAGACAAAGACATTAAGGCTTAAAATAATTAATATGTCCAAGGTCATACAGATATAAAATAGCTGAGCTGGAAATACATTCAAATATGAATTTAGAAGCCAAATCTTAACCACTACACTACACGTATACTTTCTTATAAAAAAACTGCTCTACACTAAATTTCTAAGGTTTTTTGTTTGTTTGTTTGTTTGTTTTTTTGAGACGGAGTCTCACTCTGTCACCCAGGCTGGAGTGCAGTGGCACAATCTCTGCTCACTGCAAGCTCCGCCTCCTGGGTTCACGCCATTCTCCTGCCTCAGCCTCCCGAGTAGCTGGGACTACAGGTGCCCGCCACCACACCCAGCTAATGTTTTGTATTTTTGGTAGAGAGAGGGTTTCACCATGTTAGTCATGATGGTGTCTATCTCCTGGCCTGGTGATCCACTCGCCTCGGTCTCCCAAAGTGCTGGGATTGCAGGCATGCGCCACCGCGCCTGGCCTAAAGTATTTTTTATAAAAATTTGATGTTTTAAATATAAAGTTGTATCTTTAATAAAGAAGACAGGAAAATTACTTAATAAATTGGGGAAGGGTTGTATCGTTAGAAAAAAAAAAAAAAACCTGTTTGTCTGCATCTTAGACAAAACAATTATCTTGGCTTTAGAGCCATATGATTGACTCAGTCTCCATATGGTGGCACAAATCATAAATTGCAGGTTTAAGGTTTTTGAAAATGTTAATAAAACAACTTTCAATGTTTACATTTATAGTATCAAAGTTCTGAGTTGAGAGAAGATGACACAAAAACATATCTGTACATTCCAAACTATTGAGAAACTTGTGACATGTCCAAAACGTGCCTTACGTTCAACTAATAAAGAGGAGTACTTGATGAAAATGAACATCAACTGAAGACATCCCTTTGCAGTATGAACAGTACTTGTGCTTTTTGTTTCTTTACAGTTCAATGTTTTATTCATTGATCACTGCCCAATTAGAACTCACACACTACAGTAATCTCTTCACAACCACAAGATCCCTTTGGGCCAACATTTAGTTATTCCTCTCAGAAAGCAGTCTAGCAGACTGGTTAAGGAAGTGGAAACTGGCCAGACCGCCTGTGTCCAAAGTCTGGCTCCCCAGTTTATCAACTAGGTGATTTGGACAAAATATTTAACCTCTTCATGCCTCAGTTTTCTGATCTATAAAATTGGAATAAATAATAATAGTATCTTCCTCATAGGGTTCTGTGAGATTCCAAGAGTAAATGTATACAGCATAACATATGTAAATTTCTTAAAATAGTACCTGTCACAGGATAAGGGCTATTCCTGTTAACTAGCATCACTTACCTTTTAATGGAGTTTTCAAATTTTAGTTTCAGTATATGCAAACTGTAACTCTCTCAACTGGAAATAATTATAAAAGGCACAGGAAGGAGGTTGCTGACAAGTAGTAGTAGAAAAGGGAAGTGGGTAGGAGGGAAAAGCCAGCGCACACATTTCTGCAATGCAGGTTTTGGGAAATATGAGAAGTAGAGGGAAAGTAGCCCAGGCCTGAGAATCATATTCAGATATCTGGGAGTAGAGAGAGGACCAAGATGCTGGCAAGAATATCTGACAAACATGTTTCATAATTCAGCTAAATAGGATCACTTTTAAAAGATTAGCACAAATACTCTTTCATCTTTAACTTCCAGTGATCTATGCCTCTCTGGGATCTTTGGCTTGAGAAAACAACTCTGAGTCATAACACATGAAAAGTCTTGAGTATTTGAATGGTGGACTAGACACAGAGGAGCACTGCCACCACCTACCAATTTGCATGCAACCATCATTAAAGTGAAACAAGGTTGTAAGTTTCTTGAAAAGGAGAGGGGAGAAAGAAGGAGATCCTGAGAAGTTTCTTATGACAAAGTATGACAAATAAACACTGATTGTACAGTTCTCCATATTGGTCATTTAAAATGGGGGAAAAAAAGCCATGCTAAGTCTGACTGTTAATGTGCCAGAGTCATTGTCTTGGTTTAGTGCATTTAAAAAAGATAATGGCTTCGTAGGTACACTCATGGGCTCAATCCTTCTAAATCTGGATCCTTAAAACTGTAAGTTTCTCACAAATGACTTCTATTAAAAAGTTTGAGGAGCTTGACCTTCCTGATTGAAGAAGGACCTACTTACTTCACTTCTTGCCTACTTGATTACATATCGACGATTTCCAGTGATGTCAGAAGACATGATGGTATCACTGCATATATATTCAGGATAAAATAAACATATAGCTTGGCTTTTAATTTATGATAAAGATTTTTAAAAATATCTTCTCCAGGAACACATTATATCAAAAAGGAGGCCTACATAGATCCATCACCTGAGCACCTGCTTGTTGACCAGGTCTCATCTTGTTCATCTATCTTTCAACTACTTGGTTTTAGTTGTTCCTATGCATGAAAATAAACAGGTAGCCTTAGTTTGTGCTGTACTCCTCCACACTGTCTGTATTCCAGAAGAGTACTGATTTTATAGACATAACAGAATGATCAATTTTGTCTGTGAAATTCCACCCACACATTAGTTTTCACCAGCTCCTATCCACTATTTGTTCTCACAAACAAATTTAACCCAACAGTATCCTAGAGACCCCTAGAGAAATAGGCAATAGAGATAGGAGAAATATTTGTCAGAGAGAGCTTTTCCCTAAAATTGTGCTTCTCTTCTCTTCTACCCAGTTCCAATATTCCAGTCATCTCCATCAAGTGTATAAATCTATTTGAAGAAGCAAACAAGCAATACATATGCCTGGTTCATAAAAGAATCCAATATTCAATAAATTTCAAAGTTAAATGTAGTACATGGAATATTGTTTAATGTCTTAACTTGTCCAGGTGCTTAAGAAGTAGAACAGATAATATTGAGAGTGGATTAGAAAGCCAAGGGGAGCCCGGCATATATAAATTACATAAATTATAGTATATTCTTCACTAGAATTTTCTGTAAATTATATATAGCACATGTTTCTGGGTATAGTAATTTACAAGAGATTATAAGAGAAGTAGGACAATTAACAGGAAATAGGACTCCAGAAACAAGGTGGTTTAAATCATGGAAAGCTGATCTATGCACCTTTACAATTAGGTGAATTTTATACTCCCAAAACAAGTGGAGAAAAGATAAGAAAGTGAGCCCCTCCTTTTGCCAACTAGAATGTGAATTTCTTCTTTGCTTACACTTAGCCCATTCATTTTCCCTTTCTAAAAGTGATTATGAAGATAACTTCCTCTCAGAACTAAAAAGAAGACCATGGGCTATGCTGTGGAGTTTGGGTGATGGTATTAAAAGCAATTTGACTGTAGCTTTGGCTTTCCTAATATTATTGAAATCAAATCCAATTTAGTGGAAGCCTTCAAGGTAGGAGAAATAGTGTCTTAACATTTTAAGAAATATGTCCCTTGTCACCTGCACTGACCTACACTGAATAGAATGATTTGTGTTTAAAAATTGATTCATCTATAGAATACTAAGTTGAGCCAGATACCAAGTCAGGGCACTACTTGGGGCCTATGGGAAGGCTATCATCACTATCTATAGTAGTGATGCTAAGTTAAGAAATTTGTTTTCTTTCTGAGGCATCCTGCTTCTAGACCAACATCCTGCTTCTAGACCAACATCCTGCTTACTCCAGCCTACTCCCAGGCCTGACCCCAATGAATCATCATATTTTCTTCTCACTACTGCTAAATCACCTCCACTCCAGTCAAACTATTATAGTCTATGTCCGCTAATCCTGCATTTCCAAGCCTTTGTGCGTGCTGTTTCTCTCCCTAGAATCCCCTCTGCCTAAAATTCTCTCTCTCTCAGCTTATAAAATACTGTCTTCGGCCGGGCGCGGTGGCTCACGCCAGTAATCCCAGCACTTTGGGAGGCCGAGGTGGGTGGATCATGAGGTCAGGAGATCGAGACCATCCTGGCTAACATGGTAAAACCCCGTCTCTACTAAAAACACAAAAAATTAGCCGGGCATGGTGGCACGCGCCTGTAATCCCAGCTACTTGGGAGGATGAAACAGGAGAATCACTTGAACCCAGGAGGCGGAAGTTGCAGTGAGCCGAGATCATACCACTGCACTCCAGTCTGGGCAACAGAGTGAGACTCTGTCTCAAAAAAAAAAAAAAATTTAGTCTGCCTCAAAGTTTCACTGACTGCTATAAGCAGAGGTGACCCCACCTTTCTCAGAAACCCAGAGAATACATTTCCATCATAAAAATGTCATATGTTTTTCAGGATCAACAATTAGACAGCAAATATTTGTTGCATTCCTACTACAACTACATATGAGACATTCATCAGCATTGTGCAGAGTATGTGATTAAGTGCTGAAAGCTGTGCAGTTCTAGGAAGTAAAAGACGACTGGCCACCTCAGAAATATATAATTAAACAGCATATTTAAATTAATGCAATTTTGCTCAAAAGCTCATATTTCTTAGGCAGTCTTTTAAAGAAAACTTCAAATCAATGTGATATTAATATCCCAAGAGGATTATATTTCAGTATGGGTCAACACTTTTTACTCAAACTTAATTTTTTTGTTTTAAATAAAACTGATGAATTCAATTGTCTACATATCAATATGAAAATGATCCCATCTTCTGCATAATTAAGAGTATTGTATTAATGTGTGCATAATGTAAAATCAATAAATAATTAATTGCTACTGATTGTAATTGAACGTTTTCTTAACTTTATTGTCAGTCATGATAAAAAATCTGAACATCTATACTGCACTAAATTAATTAGTGTGTCATTTCTATTACATACATCAGCAGTCAAATAATGCAGTAACATCTGTTTTTAATGTTTTAAAGATAGGCTATCCATTATTAAGTAAAATAGGGAGTTACTAGAAATGTTTTCAGTGATTGGTGATTATGGCAGTATCTTCAAAAAGATCTAATAAAGTCATTTATATTTCTTCCAATTACTGCATTTTAATCCACTGTCAATTATAGTGACAATACTTAGACATAAACTCTTCCTTTCTGTGGGAATAAATTATGAATCTCTTTTGTTACATTGCTTTATAACAATGAATATTTATCAATTAGCAATGATAGACTATTCCTCGACCACACTTTTGCAGAGAGTAAACATGTAAATAAATACAGCGTCATTGGGTCAAAAAAAGTCAAACACTGGAGAATTTTATGTTGAAAGCCAATTTGTATTAATTTAATGATATTTTGTAATCAGTCCTTTCACAAAAGTCATATTCATTTATTTTGTAAGTACACAAAGCAAACAATGATGAAGACATTCTCACATGAAATTATTTGCTATGGTCAATGAAACACTGCATTTTGGAAGTGACTAAAAAGTTCTTAACTAAGGTAAGGTGCCACATTTAGCAAATAAAAATAAAAGATGTAATATTTAGAATATACTTATATAAAAGATTGTTCATTGCTGATCTGAAATTCAAATTTAACTGGGCTTCCTGTATCCTAATTTGCTAAATCTGACCACCCTAACAGGGGGAATCAGGGAAAGCTTCTCAAGATAGGTGACACTTGAGCCATTAAGGATCAGTTGAAATTATCCAGGTGAAAGGAGTAGAAAGTTGGGGCAAGGATGGCCTTTGACGCTGAGACATGGAGATAACAGTAAATATGGCTGGAGAGATATTTACTGGAGAGACATGGAGTGTGAGAGTGTGATGAGAAGTAGGAGTGAGCCCTTCAGTTCATCTAGAAAATTAACTTCTAACTTCACAATAACAAATGACAAAAAAAAAAAAAAA
>NW_016810352.1:26239-28166 GCF_001698545.2 Rhinopithecus bieti
CCTTTTTCTCATTCCTCATTTGATTTAAATTTTATTTCAATTCTCTTGTAAGCAATGGACCATGTCCTCAACACAAAAAAGTCAGACATGCACAGCTCTCTGTCCTCTCCTCCTCACAAATATGCTCATTCTGCCACCTCCACTGAAATTTCAGTCAAGGTTACTACATATCTTTATCTTTGGTGCAAACAAGCAAAAATTTCCATTTTACTGCTTTGCCTCCTGAGACCCATCCTGGAGTTACCGCCATCTAGTGACAAGTAAGAGTATTTAATCCTTTTATTTTTGAAATCTAAATTGCTTAAAATTTAGCAAAGTAAAATAAGTGGACATAATAAAACAAATATAGAATTCTGAAAGAATATTTTAGTCCACAATATAGCTGCCACACCATTATTTGACTATAAATGAACAGAATTATTTTTGTGTTTTCAAATAAATCAGACTTCTTTCAGTTTTCCAGCATGTTAATGTTTTACTTTGGGATGAAAATGTAAACTATACAGATTATGTATTCCTCTGCATCTTAAACTTGCTGAAATCCTATGCTAAAATAAAATTTTTTATGAGCTTACCAATTGTTTTCAATAACAATTTGCTATTTTATAGAATATGCTTATATCTGTAGCTCTTGGCTTGAGAAGTTTCTGTGTGTACACGTTCCTGAGATGTTGTTACAAATTATTTTCCTACATTCATGACTACATAAATATTGCTTTAAAAGAAAAAAATGTTAACATTTGGTCAAAATATTTTAGAATTCTTTCAGATATATGGTATTAAATAAAGTATGCTAAATATATCTGTGCAATTCAGCTGTGTAGAAGTTAGAAATTTGGTTTTCTTTAAACAGTGCCCTATTGTCATCTTTCAGGGTCACATACATAGTAACTTTAGTCTGTAAAGTGACCTACTGTTTACAGTAAGAAACATAGAAATACTGCATAATTTTAGTTGAATTGTCTTAAGAATCAAACGCAACCCTACTGACCGCAAATGGGAACCTCCATGTAAATGTCCAAATTTTATGAAGAACTACCACTTAGGGTCAACTAGGATTTATTTAAAAATCATCTCTTCTGACTTTTAAAGTACAGAGAATTATGTATAATGTTTTGAATCGGTTCACTTTTTCCTCAGAAGCAGGATGAAAATTTACACCATGGATACTGAACACTCCAAATGGACAAGGTGATCAGTTCGTCCAGTTGAAGAACTGCTGGGGGCTTAAGCTAGTTCTTTGGTGTTGATAGTAAGGAAAACCCTCAAATATGAATGGGTAGGTTCTGGGTCTCCAGGTTAGCAACCACTTTTAATTTCCCACAGTCACTGGAACCGAATCTCACTAATCTATGTCTTCTAAAAAGTTATAGAGTTCACATTAAAATGTGTTTGATGTAACAGTTTCTCTATCTGGGCTTGAAAAGAAAACAAATTTCTGAGGCTTAGATCTTGCATAATTTAATAACAGACTTGAATTCAACAAATGTCACAGTAATGTTACTGTGTCGTAATTAGAGGAATGTAAAGATTCAATTCAGCTGATGCTTTAGATACATATTATATAATATTGGTTTAATGCTTACAAATAATGTGATAGAAATTATGCAGTTGTTTCAATATAAGGAAAACAAAAAAATGTGGCCTTGTGAGGTGGCTCACTCCTGTAATCCTAATTGATTACAGGAGGCTGAGGCAGGTGGATCACCTGAGGTCAGGAGTTCGAGGCCAGCCTGGCCAACATGGAGAAACCTCATCTCTACTAAAAATACAGAAATTAGCCTGGTGTGGTAACGGCCACCTATAGTCCCGGCTACGCGGGAGGCTGAAGCAGGAGAATCACTTGAACCCGTTGGGTGGAGGTTGCAGTGAGCCGCTATTGCGCCACTTCACTCCATCCTGGGTGATAGAGTAAAAGACTGCCAAA
>NW_016810352.1:28569-38424 GCF_001698545.2 Rhinopithecus bieti
AAAGAAAGAAAGAAGGAAAGAAAGAAAGAAAGAAAGAAAGAAAGAAAGAAAGAAAGAAAGAAAGAAAGAAAGAAAGAAAGAGAAAGAAAAGAAAAGGCATGCTAAGAAGACAACTAGTAAATAATAGTTCTCTTGGCCAATTTATTCCCAAACTTCCAAACTTGCTCCTCAAAGGAGACAACTTTCAAATGTTTTGGTTATCTCTACTGGCACTTATCTCCACTTCTCTAAACAATATGCTTATATTGCTATTTCTTGATTAATCACACTTAAATTCTACCTTTTGACTTCCTATGATAGTAGATAAGGATTTAGACCTCTTACACTTAAACTCCTAAACTTCCCCTACCCATGCTTTCAATATAGTTATATCATAATTTAGGGAAAATTGGCACTCAACATTTACATTGGTATGACCATACACATTTTGTTTGTAGTTGAACTGACTAGTATACTGTTATTACTTTTCTTTTCTCTTATAATTTCTTCTTTTTCCAGGCATTAATAATTGACCCTTTTCTTTATATTCTTAGATTTTTATGAACCTACTACTAATTGTACCCAAACATTCCGTCATTGTTTCCACACTATTTTCCACATGAGCAAACACATCAGGTAATTCCTCAATTCCCATTTTCCCAGAAGTACTCCCTCTTGGAGCCTTTTACCTCTTTGCTCGGCTTTGGGCTAGTTTCTTTCCAGGTCTATTGCATATCTACCATCCTGGATATTCCCTTTGCCATCATCCTGTGTTGGATTCCCTATTCCTTTAATCTTCCTTTTTCTCTATTTGCTCCCTTGTTTTGGTAGACCATATCCTCCAGTCACTTTCCCAGTGCTGCATAGAAGGCACTTTTTGAGTCCTAATATGTTTGAAAACATCTTTAGAGGTACTAATACACTTTGCAGTGCCTCATTTTTTAATATGAATGGGAAGTCAAATATTATCGTATATTTGAAGAAGGCCTCTGATATATTAAAAAAAAGGCCAAAATAAACAGAAGACTTGGAGAGGAAAAACACAGAGCCAAAGCTAACAATAAAACGTTCAAAATACGTAAATAATATGCTTCCACAGATGAGAGATGCTGCATCTGTGAATCAAGAACAAGATACTATATGAACTCGCTGATGCTGAACACATGGAGCTTCCTGGAATGTGGCATGCCCACGTAGCCGTACACGTCTCTTTAACTGTATTCTTCGTGATATCTTTTATAGTAAACCAATAAATGCATTGAAAACATATGCTTGAGAGACAGGTGCCACTGAAACTATGAATAGTACACGAACTTCACTTGATATTGAAGAGTATTCCGATACTGAGGTACAGAAACACCAAGTAGTAAGTCAGGAAGCACGGCAAGACAAGCTTATAAAAGCATTTGGATACTTTTCTTAAAGGTGAGAGTGGATTGAGGATGTTTTTTCCTCTATATGGAAAAGCATTAGTAGTTGAGATGAAATGGTTTGCAGACCAGGGACACAGTGCAGTTGGTGTGAAAACCAGTGAACTTGAGATACAAGAATTTTTTACAAAGCAAATCTTTCTTACTCAGAAGAACCAATCACTGAAACTCCTGAAACCAAATATGTAAGAGTTCTTTAGGGAACATTTCATTGTACTGTTGCAGCATTTTTTACCTTCCCAGAACAAATATTGGCAAACTTGACAGGATTTGGAATAGAGGAGCATTAGTTACCATTAATCCAGGTGGATTGCGAATGCTCTGCAACTATAATGTCGTTCCTCCTGAGAAAAGGGTTTCGGTACCTCATGTGTGTTCTTTCTTATGATTCAAGTAAAAATACCATTTTTATGTTCCACATGCTTAAATTGAAAGATTGTTTGGTACAATATGCAGTATTTATTGTCTTGGAAATGCTGATGCTTTTGAGTAACAATATAAAAGTTGGGGAATTGACTGCATTTTTGAAAAGATATATCTACTTACAGAAAAGTAAATGAGACATAATAAAATCAAGTAACATTACCATGATTTTGAGCAATTGAAAATTATGCTAAGGCTGGTCACAGTGACTCTTGCTTGTAATCCAGCACTTTGGGAAGCCAAGGAGGGAGGACAGCTTGAGATCAAGAGTTGGAGGCCAGCCTGGAATATACTGAGACCTCATGTCTACAAAACATAAAAATAAAAAAATTAGCCTGGCATGGTGGCCTGTGCCTGTAGTTCCAGCTACTCGCGAGGCTGACGTTGGAGGATCACTTGAGCCTTGGACGTTGAGGTTGCTGTGAGCCTGTCTGCACCACTGCACTCCAGCCTGGGTGACAGATCAAGATGTTGTGTCAAAAAAAAAAAAAAAAAGAAAGAAAGAAAGAAAAAAAGAAAACAAAGAAAGCAAAGAAAGAAAAGAAAAATATTTTAAGACCTGAAAATGTAATAGATGAATTTTTAAAACTTGTTTATAAATCATAACAGATCTTTGCTCAAAAAATGCATACAATTTTTAGAAAGAAAAAACACATACTAAAAAAGTTAAAATAGGTGTCTTTGGGAGGAGAGTATAGTTGGCGTAAAAAGCGTGAAAGATTAAACCTGTGTGTCTTACTGACAGATTGGCAAGATTTTTTATCAATCATGTATGTATTACTTGCATAATAAAAATAAAAAAGTAATGGCATATTACTGTTCATAACAGACAATAGAAAACACTGACTTCTTTATAAAATCAGAATGACTGAAGAATATAACACTTCAATAAGGTTCAAAGTGGTCCCAAAAATTAAGTAAACATTTTGCTTTATTATAAATCTTTATCTTTACTCAAACCTGCCATCCCTTCGATGGTTCTTCCGTATATAATTATACATGTAACATAATCAAGAAATAAATTCTCAATTGAACAAACCTAAGCCTATATGGGGATCAGGAAATATTAGTTCCCCAAACTGTAGAATAATTTTAACAGTTTTTAAAAATTACTATAAAAATAACTATCAGCGCACAAGACATAGATCCTGGAAATTTAAATAAGACATAAAAAAAGAATCAGTCTCGTATTCTCTCTTGTTGGTTAATATCACATTGGTGGATATAGCCTAGTGTTCTCAAGGTTTAGTCTACCCCCAAATCACCTGAAGACTGTAGGTTGAGCATGGAAGAATACACACAAATATTTATTCACACTCTTTCCTGAAATCGCCTTAAAATAATAGTAAAGGATTTTTTTTTAAGCCTTTACTGTGATAGAGACCCAAGCAAATAAAGAAAAGGACATGGGAGAAAATAAACACGAGGCTATGAACAGAAAAAAAACTCACAAAAATTAGAATTGTTAGCCTTAGAAAAATAAGAGAAGACAGAAAGTGGATAGAGATGTGGCCAACTGACTTAGCTCATGTCAGAGAAAGATGCACATAGGTTCACTTCTCAATGGACTACTCCTACACAGTCATTTTAGCCTTCAACAAATGATTGCTGACATCTTTTATCTGTTCCATGTTCATCTATTCGTGTTCATTTGTTCTGTGTTCATCTGTTAAGGGTCTTAAGGCTTGTAGACTCATAAGCTTCAAAATCAGCTGATTGGGCAGTAAGGCAAGCAGGTCCCTAAATGTTAGCATTTAGAGTTCTTGAATAGCAGACATCTTAACATTGATGGTCTAGTTTATTAATTTTTTTCCTTTATGATTTGTGCCTTTTGTTTTCTGCTTAAGAAATGTATGCTGGAGGCTGGCCAAGATAGTCGACTAGAAGCAACTAATGTGTGCTGCACTCACGGAGAGAAATAGAAGGGCTAAGTAAATGCAGCACCTTCAACTGAAACATCCAGGTACACGCATTGGAATTCATCAAGGAAACAAAGAAAAGTAAGGCAGGATGACCACCCATCTGGGAGAGACATGGAGTCAGGGGCTTCCCCTACCCAGGGAAGTGCTGAGACAGTAAGGAACTTCAAAGAACCCACATTTCCCCCACGGATATTTGGAACCCTCAGGTCAGGAGATCTCCTCATGTACCCACTCCACCAGGGCCTGCAGTCTGACATGCAGAGAGCTACATGGAGTCTTGGCGGAACAGCTGCTCAGGCACACATAGAGCCCAAGGAGTCTTAGATACCCATGCTCACCAGCAAAGCAGCTGCAACTCTAGCAAAGCAGGAGATTAGACTCCCATACGTAACCCAGGAAAAGGGCTGAATCCCGGGGACTGAGCAGTGACTAGCTGCAGGCCCTGCTCCTATGGTACCTTGCAGGATACCACAATGTGACTTGGAACCATAGCCAGCCACCAGTAGCAGCATTACACCTCCCTGAAACATGACCCCCAGAGGGAAGGGTGGCCACCATCTTTGCTATTTTGCAACCTTAGCCATTGTTGGCTTCAGACCTTAGAAAGTCCGAGCCAGCTAAGGGCTGGAACTGGCACAGTGCAGCTACCCTATGAAAAAGTGACTAGACTGCTTTTTTATGTGAGTCCCGGATCCTGTTTCTCCTCAATGGGATAGGTCTTCCCACCGGGGTCTTCAGCCTCCCCCACTGGTATTTCCTGGCTAGCAGCAGCTCTAGGCCTCCCTGAAATGGAACTCCCAGAGGGAGGGGTGGCCCACCATCTTCACTATTTCACAGCCTTTGTCATTGTTGCCTTCAGGCTTTGGAGAGTCTGAGGCAACTGGGGACTGGAGTGGACCCCCAGCATAGCACAGCACAACTGCTCTACAGAAAAGGTGCCAGACTACTTTTTTACACAGGCCCCTAATGCCATTCCTCCTCACTGGGAGGGACTTCCCAACCAGGACTTCCTGCTTGTGTGTTTGGGCTGGTAACAGATAATGGAAATTCCAAGATGATTAGGGTCTGGTGCAGACCTCCAGCATACTGCAGCAGCCCTATGGAAAAGTGGCCAGACTGTTTGTTACATGGATCTCCAATCCTGTATCTTCTCACTGGGTGGGTCCTCCTGACATGGATCTCCAGCAGTCTCCCACCAGGGCCGAGCCAGTGGCAGCTCTGCAAGTCCTTGGGTCAGAGGTCCCAGTGGAAGGTGAGGGTTGCCATATTTGCTGTCCCGCATTCCTTGTCCTTGCTGTCTCCAAGCTCTGGAGAGTCTGCAGGGACGAGGGGCTGGTCTGGACTCCCAGCATCAAGCACCAACCTCAAGGAAAAGTGGGTGGCCTGTTCTCCATGCAGGTCCCAGTCCTCACTTTTCCTCACTGGACAGAGCTGCCCAACCTGGGACTCCAGCACAACCACCCTGCCCCCACCTGACTACTTCAATCAGAGGCAGCGCAGTATTTCTCCAAGGAGAAAATCCAAGAGTTAATCCACAACCCTACTGCCACTGCATTTGCAGGGGTACCACCTAACATCCCTCAGACTGGGGAAGTAACAAAGGACCTAGTCACTATGCTGGCACCTCCACCACACAGCAACCACCAAAGATGAGTCTAGCCCATCTTCCCTGGGAATCCCGAACCCCCACTCATCACCAGGAAGCACAATAAAAGAATACAGGAACTGACAGGCAAAATAGGCAGTATAAAAAAGAATCTAACTGACCTAATAGAGCTGAAAAATACACTACAGGAATTTCACAATGCTATCACAAGCATTAACAGCAGAATATACGAGACTGAGGAAAGAATCTCAGAACCTGAAGAATGGCTCTCTGAAATAAGACAGCCAGACAAAAATAAAGACAAAGACATGAAAAGAATAAATAAAACCTCCAATAAATGTGAGATTATGTAAAGAGGCCAAATTTATGAAACATTGACATCCCTGAAAGGAACAGAAAGAAAACAAACAACTTGGAAAGCATATTTTAGGATATTGTTCATTAACACGTCCACAAACTTGCTAAAGAAGCCAACGGTCAAATTCAGGAAATACAGAGAACCCTTTCAAGATTCTACATAAGGAGATCATCCTCACTTGTGCTTTTCAGCTCTGCCATCCCCACTTAGGGATAATCTTCTTGGATAGAAGCGTAGCATGTATTTCAGTGCTATCATCCCCATTTGGGGATGATCTCGTTGTATACAATTTTGCAGAAGTTCTCTGTATTGAAATGAAAGAAAAAAATGTTAAAGGCAGTCAGAGAGACAGATCACATTATCTACAAAAGGAAGCACATCAGACTAACAGCACACCTTTCAGAAGAAACCCTACAAGCTAGAAGAGATTGGGGGCTTATATACAACATTCTTAAAAAAAAGAAGTTCCAACCAAGAATTTCATATCTGGTCAAACTAAACTTCATAAGTGAAGCAAAAATAAGATCATTTTCATACAAGCAAATCCTAAGGAAATTTATTATCACCAGACCAGCCTTTCAAGACCTCCTGAAAGAAGCACTAAATATAAAAAGGAAACACCATTACCAGCCAATACAAAACCATGCTTAAGTACACAGACCAGTAACACTATAAAGCAATCACACAAACAAGTTTGCATAATAACTAACTAACATCATGATGGCAGGATCAAACCCACATATATCAATATTAACCTTGAATGTAAATGAGCCAAATGCCCTAATTAACAGGCACAGAGTGGAAAGCTGGATAAAGAACCAAGAACCAATGGTATATTGTCTTCAAGAGACCCATCTCACATGAGATAATGCCCATAGGCTCAAACTAAGATGACAGAAAAGTCTGCCAAGTAAATAGAAAACAGAAAAAAAGCAACAGTTGCAGTCCTCATTTCAGACAAAATAGACTTTAAAGCAACGAAGATCAAAAAAGACAAAAAAGAGCATTAGATAATGGTAAAGGGTCAAACTCAACAAGAACACCTAACTATCCTAAATATATATGCAACCAACACATGATCACCTAGATTCATAAAGCAAGTGCTCAGAGCCATTCAAAGTGACAGACTCACACACAATAATAGTGGGAGGCTTTAACTTCTCACTGGCAGTGTTAGAAAGATCATCAAGGCAGAAAATTAACAGAGATGTTTAGGTTCTGAATGCAGCACTGGATCAAATGGACCTCATAGACACCTACATAACTCTCCACTAAAAATCAACAGAATTTCATCACCAAATGGCACATACTCTAAAATCTACCACATAATCAGACATAAAACAATCCTCAGCAAATACAAAAGAACTGAAATCATACCAAATACTCTCTTGGACCACAGGGCCATGAAATTGAAAATCAAGACCAAGAAAATTGCTCAAAACCATACAATTTTATTAAAATTAAATAACCTGCTCCTGAAAGACTTTTGGGTAAATAATTAAATAAATAATTTAAATAATAATTAAACATTAACCAAGAAATTATTTGAAACTAATGAAAACAAAGATACAACATACCAGAATCTTTGGGACACAGTTAATGCAGTGTTAAGAGGCAAATTTATAGCACTCAACACCCACATCAAAAAGTCAGAAATATCCCAATGTAACAACCTAACATCCCAACTAAAAGAACTAGATAACCAAGAGGAAACCAAGCCCAAAAGAAGCAGAAGACAAGAAATAGCCAAAATCAGAGCTGAACTGAAGGAGATTGAAATATGCAAAGCCGCTCAAAAGAGTAACATATCTAGGAGTTTGCTTTCCGAAAAAAATAAATAAATAAAATAGACCACTAGCTATAATAATAAAAAAGAAAACAGATAAAATTCAAATCAACAATTTGAAACAACAAAGAAGATATTAATACTTAACCCACAGAACTATAAATAACCATCAGAGACCATTATGAACACTTCTGTGCACACAAACTAGAAAATCGAGAAGAAATGGATAAACTCCTGGACACATACACCCTCCCAAGACTGAACCAGGAAGAAATTGAATCGCTGCACAGACCAACAACAAGCTTTGACATTGAATCAGTAATAAACAGCTTATCAACCAAAAAAAAAGTTCAGAGAGATTCACAGCTGAATTATACCAGATGTGTAAAGAAGAGCTGGTACCATTCCTACAGAAACTATTCCAAAAAATTGAGAAGGAGGGACTCTTCCTCAACTTATGACTGTGAGGTCAACATCATCCTTATACCAAAACATGGCAGAGACATGGCAGAGACAAAGCAAAAATACAGACAAACATATGCGGAGAGAATTAATTCACCACAACTAAGCCAGCACTACAAGAATTGCTAAAAGGAGCTCTAAATCTTGAAACAAATCCTCAAAATACACCAAAATAGAAGCTCCTTAAAGCATGAATTTCATAGGACCTATATAACAATAACAGTGAAAAAGAAACCAAGGTATTCAGGTAACAACTAGCACAGTGAATAGATGAGTACCTCATATCTCAATATTAACATTGAATGTAAATGCCTAAATGCTCTGCTTAAAGGATACAGAATGACAGAATGGACAAGAATTCGCCAACCAAGTTTCTGCTGTCCTCAGGAGACTCACCTAACACTTAGGGACTCACACAAACTTAAGGTAAAGGGTGGAAAAAGATATTCCATGGAAATGGACACCAAAAGTGAGCAGGAGTAGCTATTTTATATCAGGCAAAACTAACTTTAAAGCAACAGCAGTTTAAAAAGACAAAGAAGGGCATTATACAGTGATAAAACGACTAGTTCAACAGGAAAATGTCTTCATTTTAAATATATATGCACCCAACACTGGAGCTCGCAAATTTATAAAACACTTACTAGTAGACCTAAGACATGAGATAGATGACAACACAGCAAAAGCGTAGGACTTTAATACTCCACTGACAGCACTAGACAGGTATCAAGACAGAAAGTCAACAAAGAAACAATGGACTTAAACTATGCCCTACAACAAATGGACTTAACAGATATTTACAGAACATTCTGCCAAACAACTACAGAATATACATTCTATTCATCAGCACACAGAACATTCTCCAAGTTAGACCATATGATAGGGCACAAAACAAGTCTCAGTAAATTTCAGAAAATCGAAATTGTATCAAGAACCCTCTTAGACCACAGTGGGATAAAATTGAAAATCAACTCCAAAAGGAACCCTCTAAGCCATGCATATACATGGAAATTAAATAACCTGCTCCT
Source organism: Rhinopithecus bieti (assembly GCF_001698545.2). Taxonomy (NCBI): domain Eukaryota; kingdom Metazoa; phylum Chordata; class Mammalia; order Primates; family Cercopithecidae; genus Rhinopithecus; species Rhinopithecus bieti. The sequence continues at coordinate 37,564 of NW_016810352.1, forward strand.
GAATGATCCTTGGATCAACAATGAAATCAAGATAAAAATTAAAACATTCTTTGAACTGAATGATAATAGTGACACAACCTTTCAAAGCCTCTGGGATATAGCAAAAGCAGTGTTAAAATGAAAGTTCATAGCATTAAATGCCTATATCTAAATGTCTGAAAGAGCACAAATAGACGATCTAAGGTCACACCTTATGTAGCTGGAGAAACAAGAACAATCCAAACTCAAACCCAGCAGAATAAAAGGAATAATGAAGATCCGAGCAGAACTAAATGAAATTAAAACAACAAAAAATACCAAACAGAAATGAAACGAAAAACTGTCTTTGTTGAAAAGATAAATAAAATTGATAGACCATTAGTGAGACTAACCAAGAAAAGAATAGAGAAGATCCAAATAAGCTCAACTAGAAAAGAAACAAAAGATATTACAACTGATACCACATAAATACAAAAGACTATTCAAGGCTATGATGAACACCTTTACATGCAAAAATAGAAAACCTAGAGGAGATGGATATATTCCTGGAAATATACAACCCTACTAGGTTAAACCAGGAAGGTATAGAATCTCTGAAAAGACCAATAATAAGCAGCGGGATTGAAATGATAATTTGAAATTGTCAAAAAAAGAAAGTCCAGGACCAGAAAGGTTGACAGCTGAATTCTTTCAAACATTCAAAGAAGAATTGGTACCAATCCCATCCTATTGACACTATTCCAAAAGATAGAGAAAGGGGGAATCCTTTCTAAATCATTCTATGAAGCCAGTATCACCCTAATACCAAAACCAGGGAAGGACATAACAAGAAAAGAAAACTACAGACCACTATCCCTGATGAATATAGATGCAAAATCCTCA
>NW_016810352.1:39030-42747 GCF_001698545.2 Rhinopithecus bieti
AAAAAAAAAAAAAAAAAAAAAAAAAAAAAAAAAAAAAAAAAAAAAAAAAAAAAAAAAAAAAAAAAAAAAAAAAAAAACACACATATCTGGAGGCATCACATTACCAGACTTCAAATTATACTTTATGACCATAGTCACCAAAACAGCATAGTACTGGTATAAAAATAAGCACATAGATCAATGGAACAGAATACAGAACCCAAAAATAAACCCAAATAGTTACAGCCAACTGATACTCGATGAAGCTAACAAAAACACAAAGTGGGGAAAGTACATCTTATTGAACAAATGGTGCTGGGATAATTGGCAAACCACATGTAGAAGAATGAAACTGAATCCTCATGTCTCATCTTATACAAAAGTTAACTCAAGATAGATCAAAGAATTAAATCTAAGACCCAAAAGCGTAAAGATTCTAGAAGATAACATCAGATAAACCCTTCTAGACATTGGCTTAGGCAAAGAGTTCATTACCAAGAAACCAAAAACAAATGCAAAAAAATTGAAGATAAACAGATGGGACTTAATTAAACTAAATAGCCTGTACACATCAAAAGAAATTATCAGCAGAGTTAAGGGACAACCCACAGAGTGGGAGAAGATCTTCACAATCTTTACATTTGAAAAAGGACTAATATACAGAATCCAGTTCTTCAAAGAACTCAAACAAATCAGCAAGAAGAAAACAAACAATCCCATCAAAAAGTGGGCTAAGGACATGAATAGACAATTCTCAAAAGAAGATATGCAAATGGACAACAAACATATGGAAAATGCTCAACATCATTAATTTTCAGAAAAATGCAAATCAAAACCACAATGTGATATCATCTTACTCCTGCAAGAATTGACATAATCAAAAAATTTAAAACTAATAGATGTTGGAATGGATGTGGTGAAAAGGGAACACTTTTACACTGCTGGTGAGAATGTAAACTAGTACAACCACTACAGAAAACAGTATGGAGATTCCTTAAAGAACAAAAAGTAGATCTACCATTTGATCCAGCAATTCCACTACTAGGTAACTACCCAGAGGAAAAGAAGCCATTATATTAAAAAGATACTTGCACACGCATGTTTATAGCGGCACAATTTGCATTGCAAAAATATGGAAACAGCCCAAATGCCAATCAATCAATGAATGGATAAAGAAAATGTTATATATATATATATACACACACACATACACCATGGAATACTACTCAGCCATAAAAATAAATGAGATAATGACATCCACAGCAACCTGAATGGAATTGGAGACTATTATTCTAAATGAAGTAACTCAGAAATGGAAAACCAAACATCTTATGTTCTCACTCATATGTGAGAGCTAAGCTATGAGGATGTAAAGGCATAAGAATGATACATTGGACTTTGGAGACTCCGGAGAAAGGGTCAGGGATGGTGAGGGATAAAAGACTACACATTGGGTACAGTGTACACTGCTCAGATGCACCAAAATCTCAGAAATCACCAATAAAGAACTAATGTAACCAAACATCACCAGTTCCCCAAAAACCTATAGAAATAAAAAAATAATTTTGTAAAAGGAAAAGAAATCCACATGATTATCTCAATAGAGACATAATAGGCTTTCATAAAATTCAAAACCCCTTCATGTTAAAAACTCTCAATAAGCTAGTTATTAAAGGAATACACCTCAAAATAACAAGAGCCATTTAAGACAAACCCACAGCCAACATCACACTGAATAAGCAAAAGCTGGAAGCATTCCCCTTGAAAAGCAGCACAAGTCAAGGATGTCCCCTCTCACCACCCCTATTCAACATAGTATGGGAAGTCCTGGTCAGAACAGTCAGTCAAGAGAAAGAAATGAAAGTCATCAAATAGAAAGAGAGGAAGTTGAACTATCCCTTTTGGCAGATGACATGATCTTATATCTAGAAAACCCGATAGTCTCAGACCAAAAGCTTCTTAAGCTTCAGCAAAGTCTTGGCATACAAAATCAATGTAGAAACATCACCAGCATCCGTATAAAACAAGAGTCAAACCAAGAGCCAAATCAGGAATGCAATCCCATTCACAATCGCCACAAAAAGAATAAAATACCTAGGAACACAACTAACCAGAAAAGTGAAAGATCTCTACAAGGAGAGCTACAAAAAAGCTACAAGGAGCTGCTCAAGAAAAATCAACGATGACACAAACAATTGGAAAAACATTCTATGCTCATGGATAGGAAGAATCAATATTGTTAAAATGGCCATACTGCCCAAAGCAATTTATAGATTCAATGCTATTCATATCAAACTACTAAGGACATTCTTTACAGATCTAGAAAAAACTACTTAAAATTTCATATGGAACCAAAAAATAGCCTAAATAGCCAGGACAATCCTAAGCGAAAAGAAGAAAGCTGGAGGCATCATGTTACCAGACTTCAAACAGTATTACAGGGCTACAATAACAAAACTACATGAAACTGGTACAAAAACAGACACATAGACCAACGTAACAGAATAGAGAGCCGAGAAATGAGGTTGCACACCTACAACCATCTGATCTTTGACAAAGCTGACAAAAACAAGCAATGGGGAAAAGACTCCCTATTCAACAAATGGCACTGGGATAACTGACTAGCCACGCAGAAGATTGAAACTGGACCCCTTCCTTACACCATATATAAAAATCAGCTCATGATGGTTTAGACTTAAGTGTAAAACCCAAAACTATAAAAACACTGGAAGACAACCTAGGAACTACCATTCTGGAAATAGGAATGGGCAAAGATTTCACGGCAAAAATGCCAAAAGCAATTGCAACAAAAGCAAAAATTGGCAAGTGAGACCTAATTAAACTTAAAAGCTTCTGCACAGCAAAATAAACATACATCAATACAGTAAACAGACAACCTATAGAATGGGAGAAAATATTTGCAAACTGTGCATGTGACAAAAGTCTAATATTCAGCATCTATAAGGAACTTAAACAAGTTTAACACACACACAAAAAACTCCACTACAAAGTGGGCAAAGGACATGAACACACTTTTCAAAAGAAGACATACATGCAGCCAACAAGCATATGAAGAAAAGCTCAACATCACTGATCATTAGAGCAATACAAATCAAAACACAATGAGATGCCATCTCATACCTGTGAAGAACTATATGAGTTCATATAGTTCATATAGAACTATATGAGTTCAGTCATATAGTGCTGGATACCATTATTCTTAGCAAACTAACACAGAAACAGAAAACCAATTACCGCATGTTCTCACTTATAAGTGGGAGCTAAATGATGAAAATACAAGGAGGCATGGAGGGAAACAACAGACTCTGGCACCTACCTGATGGTGAGGAGTGGCAAGAGGGAGAGGATCAGGAAGCATAACTAATGAATAGTAGGCTTAACACCTGCGTAGCAAAAAATCTGTACAACAAGCCCCCGTGACATGAGTTTACCTATATAAAAAAGCTGCACATATACCCCTAAACATAAAATAAAAGTTAAAAAATGATTTGGTCATTCTAATTGTGACTGTGTAGTAAATAATGCTACTCCAAATTGAAATCAATAAATATTATCTAAGAGATGCAATCACTCAAGAAAGATTGTCTAATTTGTTGTTACTCTTGATTAAACACAATTTATGTGAAAATGTTGACTATAAAATACTTAGTGACTATTCTGAAATTAAGGGAAGGCAAATTATGTAAAACAAATCCACAATAATTTGCAAAAAAAAAA
>NW_016810352.1:45896-54306 GCF_001698545.2 Rhinopithecus bieti
GTCTTCTCCTAATTCTGCAGGTGGAGATTGCTAGTCTAGTTTCCTTTTTGAGATACTATTTTCATTTTTGTGAGCCTCTTTGTAATAAAATGGTACATTTCTATATAAAAAATAATAACAATAATTTTTATTTATATCCATTAGGGAGATTGGCCTTTAATTTTCTTATTATGTCCTTGTCAGATTTTCTCATAAGTATTATTATAATCACATAAAATGACTTCAGAACCATTCCTTCCTTTCTTATCCTCTGGAAGAATTTGTGTGACACTGATGTTATTTTCCTCTTAAATGTTTTGAAAATTTACTGTCATCTGAGGCTAAATTATACTTTGTGGGAAAGTTTTTAATTACAAATTTGATTTCTTTAATAGATATAATATTATTCAAATGTTATACTTCTTGTGATAGTTTTCATAAATTGTGTTTTTTAAAGAAGTTTTCTATTTCATCTAAAATTGAATTTATTGTCATAAGATTAAATCAATCTCTTATCTTTTTAATATCTGTAGAATCTCAGTGGTATCCCTCTTTTCACCCAAGATGTTGGCAGTTTGTGTCTTACCTTTTTTTGTCTTGATCAGTTTTGGCAAGAGTTAATCAATTTTATTAGTCTTTCTGAAGAACTAAATTTAAGCTTGTAGACTTAGTCTATTAAATGTTTTCTTTCTCTTTAATTAATTTCTGCCTTTATCCTTATTATTTTCCATCACCTTTAATTAGGTAGAATTTGTTCTTGTCCTAGTTTATTTATTTATTTATTCATTTATTATTTATTTATGAGGATAGATAGGTGTATATATTTTTGGGGTACATACGATGTTTTCATACAAAAATGCAATGTGAAACAAGCACATTATAGAGAATGGGGTATCCATCCCCTCAAGCATTTATCCTTTGTGTTTTGAACAATTCTATTACATATCTTATGATATTTCAAAATGTACAATTAAATGATTATTGACTATAGTCACCCTATTGAGCTATCACAAAGTAGGTCTTCTTCATTCTTTCTATTTTTTATTTTCTATTAACTTTCTGTTTCTATTTTCTATTAACCATTCCCACCTCCCTCAGCCCCCACTACCTTTCCCAGCCTCCCGTAACCACCCTTCAACTCTCTATGTCCATGAATTCAATTGTTTCGATTTTTAGATCCCATACTTAAGTGACAACATGTGATGTTTATCTTTCTGTTCCTGGATTATTTCACTTATTCTCTTGTCCACTTATTCATTTATTATTTATTCACTTATTCTCTTTCATGGCTTAAGAGTATCCCATTGTATATATGTACCACATTTTCTTTGTCCATTCATCTCTTGATAGACATGTAGGTTGCTTCCCAAGTTTAGCTATTGTAAATAGTGCTGCAACAAACACAGGAGTGCAGATATCTCTTCAATATACTGCTTTCCTTACTTCTGGGTATATGCCCAGGAGTGAAATAGCTGGATCATGTGGTAGCTCAACTTATAGTGTTTTGAGGAATCTGTTTTCCATAGTGGTTGTAGTAATTTACATTCCCACCAACCATGTCCAAGGGTTCCCTTTTCCCCACATTCTCACCAGCATGTAGCATTGCCCACCTTTTGAATATAAGCCATTTTAACTGGGGTGCAATGAGATCTCATTGCAGTTTTGATGTGCATTTCTCTGATGATCACTGATTTTGAGCACCTTTTCATATGCCTGCTTGCCATTTTTATGTCTTCTTTCGAGAAATGTCTATTCAAATCTTTTGCCCATTTTTTGTTCAGCTTACTAGATTTTTTTCCTACAGAGTTTTTTGAACTCTCTATATATCCTGGTTATTAATTCCTTGTCAGATGAGCAGTTTACAAATATTTTTTCCCATTCTATGAGTTGTCTCTTCACTTTGTTGATTGTATTCTTTACAGTGCAGAAGCTTTTTAACCTGAGGTGATTCCATTTGTCCATTTCTGCTTTGGTTGCCTGTGCTTGTGGGGTATTGTTTAATATATTTTTGACCAGATCAATGAATTGGAGATTTTCCCCAATGTTTTCTTGTAGTACTTTTATAGTTTGAGGTGTTAAATGTAAGTCTTTAATTCACTTTAATTTGATTTTTGTATGAGGTGAGAGAGAGGGGTCCAGTTTTAATTTTTTTTGAATGTGAATATCCCATTTTTCTAGTATCATTTATTGAAGGAGCTGTCTTTTCCCCAATGGATCTTCTTAGCAATTTTGTCAAAATGAGTTCACTGTAGTTGTGTGTATTTTTTTCTGTCTTCTCTATTCTATTCCATTGGCCTATGTGCCTGTTTTATGCCAGTACCATGCTGTTTCAGTTCCTATAGCTCTGTAGTATAATTTGCAGTCAGGTAATGTGATTCCTCCAGGTTTTTTTCTTTTTACTTTGGATAGCTTTGGCCATTGTGGATATCTTGTGGTTCCATATAAATTAAAAATTGTTTTTTCTATTTCTGTGAAGAATGCCACTGATATATTGGTAAGGATTGCATTGAACATGTAGATTGCTTTTGATATTATGGACATTTTAACAATATTGATTCTTCCAATCCATGCACATGGAAGAATATTTTTCCATTTTTTGATGTTCTCTGCAATTTTTTTTCTTTTTCTCTTCAACTTTTTTCATCAGTGCTTTATAGTTTTCATTATAGAAATCTTTCATTTCTTTGGTTAAGTTAATTTCTAGGTATCCAATTTTATGTGTGGTTATTGTAAATTAGATTATTTTTCATACTATTCACTGTTGTCATATGAAAATGTTACTGATTTTTGTATGTTGGTTTTGTATCCTACAACATTACTGAATTTGTTTATTAGTTCTAACAGCTTTCTTGTGGAGTCTTTAGGTTTTGCCAAATGCAAGATTATGTCACCTGTAAACAAGAATAATTTGACTTCTTCCTTTCTAATTTGGATGCCATTTATATTTTCCCTTGTCTAATTTCTGTAGCTAGGACTTCCAGTACCGTGTTAAATAACAGTGGTGACAGTGGGTGATGTGGTTTGGCTCTGTCTCCCTAGTCAAATCTCACCTTGAATTGTAATAATCCCCACGTGTCAAGGGGTGGGACCAGGTGGAGATAATTGAATCATGGGGGTGGTTTCCCCATACTGTACTCGATAGTGAGTGAGTTCCAATGAGATCTGATGGTTTTATAAGGGGCTTCCTCTTTCATTTGGCTCTCATTCTCTTTCCTGCCACCCTGTGAAGAGGTGCCTTCTGCCATGATCTTAAGTTTCCTGAGGCCATCCCAGCCATGCAGAACAGTGTGCCAATTAAACATCTTTTCTTTATTAATTACTCAGTCTCAGGAATTTCTTCACAGCTGCATGAGAACAAACTAATACAGTAAATTGGTACCACAGAGAGTGGCATGCTGCTATACAGATACCCAAAAACACAGATGTGACTTTGGAACTGGGTAACAGGCAGAGGTTGAAACAGTTTGGAGGACTCAGAAGAAGAAAGGAAAATGTGGGGTAGTTTGGAGTTTCCTAGAGACTTGGAGGGCTCAGAAGCCAGAAAGATGTAGGAAGGTTTGGAACTTCCTGGAGACTAGTTGAATGGCTTTGACCAAAATGCCAATAGTGATATCAACAATGAAGTCCAGGTTGAGGTGGTCTCAGATGGAGATGAGAAACTTGTTGGAAACCAGAGTAAAGGTCACTATTGCTATGCTTTAGCAAATAGTCTGGTGGCTTTTTGCCCCCGCCCTAGAGATCTGCAGAACTTTGAACTTGAGAGAGATGATTTAGGGTGTCCAGCAAAAGAAATTTCTAAAGCAGCAAAATGTTCAAGAGAAGCATAGCATAGAAGTTTCAAAAATTTTCAGCCTGGCAATGGGATAGAAAAGAAAAACCTATTTTCTGGGGAGAAATTCAAGCTGGCTGCAGAAATTTGCATAAGTAATGAGGTACTAAATGCTAATCATCAAGACAATGGAGAAATGCCTCCAGGGCATGTCAGAGACTTTCCAATCACAAGCCTATCGGCCTAGGAAGGAAAAATGGTTTTGTGGGCAAGGTTCAGGTCCCCACTGCTGTTTGCAGCCTTGAGACTTGGTGCCCTGCATCCCAGCAGCACCAGCCATGGCTAAAAGAAGCCAACATACCACTCAGGCCATTGCTTCACAGGGTTCAGGCCCCAAACCTTGGCAGCCTCCACATGGTGTTGGGCCTGCAGGTGCACAGAAGTCAAGAGTTGAGGTTTGGGAACCTCTGGCTGGATTTCAGAGAATGTATGGAAAGGCCTGGATGTCCACGCAGAAGTTTGCTGCAAGGCAGAGTCCTCATGGAGAACCTCTGCTAGGGCAGTGCAGAAGGGAAATGTGGGGTCGGAGCCCCTACTTAGAGTCCCCACTGGCGCACTGCCTTGTGCAGCTTTGAGAAGAGGGCCACCACCCTCCAGACCCCAGAACAGTAGATCCACCAACAGCTTTCATAGTGTGCCTGGAAAAGCCACAGACACTCAAGGCCAGCCCATGAAAGCAGCCAGGAGTGGAGCCGTACCCTGCAAAGCCATAGAGTCAGAGCTGCCCAAGACTCTGGGATCCCACCTTTTGCATTTGTGTGACCTGAGTGTGAGACACGGAGTCCAAGAAGATTACTTTGAAACTTTAAGGTTTAATGACTACCCTATTGGATTTCAGACTTACATGGGGCCTGTAACCCTTTCGTTTTGGCCAATTTCTCCCATTTGAATTGGGTGTATTTACTCAATGCCTGTACCCCCATTGTAACTAGAAAGTAACTGACCTGCTTTTGATTTTACAGGCTCATAGGCAGAAGGGACTTTCCTTTTCTCAGATGAGATGTTGTTCTTGAACTTTTGAGTTAATGCTGGAATGAGTTAAGACTTTGGGGAACTGTTGGGAAGGCATGATTGTGTTTTGAAATGTGAGAAGGCCATGAGATTTGGGCAGGGCCAGGGGCAAAATTATGTGGTTTGCCTATGTCCTCACCCAAATTTCACCTTGAATTGTAATAATCCCTATGTGTTAAGGGTGGGACCAGGTGGAGATAATGGAATCATGGGGGCAGTTTTCCCCATGCTGTTCTCGTGATAGTGACTGAGTTCTCATAAAATCTAATGGTTTTATAAGGGGCTTCCTCCTTCACTTGACTCTCGTTCCCTCTCCTGCCACCCTGTGAAGAGTTGCCTTATGCTATGATAGTAAGTTGCCTGAGGCCTCCCCAGTCATGTAGATCTGCGAGTCAGTTAAACCTATTTCCTTTATAAATTACCCAGTCTTGAGTAGTTTTCTATGGCAATGTGAAAATGGACTAATACAGTGGGCATCCTTGTCGTATTCCAGATCTTAGAGGAAAGGTTTTCAGTTTCTCCACATTCAGTATGATACTAGCTGTGGCTCTGTTGTATATGGTTTTAATTATGCTGAGGCGCGTTCCTTCCATCCCCAGGTTTTGAGGGTTTTATCATGAAGGAATGCTGAATTTTATCAAATGCTATTTCAGCATCAATTGAAATGATCACATAGTTTTTATTCTTCATTCTGTTGATATGTCATTTGTTTCAAGGAATTTTTCAATTTCCTTCTTAATTTCTTCATTGACCCACTGGTCATTCAGGAGTATGTTGTTTAGTTTCCATATATTTGTATAGTTTCCAAAATTCCTCTTGTTATTACGTACTAATTTTATTCCATTGTGGTCAGAGAAGCTGATTGATATTATTTCAATTTTTTGAACGTTTTAAGACTTGTTTTGTGCCCTAACATATGATCTATCTTTGAGAATGATCTATGTGCTGAAGAAAAGAATACATATTCTGAACTCTTGGATGAAATGTTCTGTAATTATCTAGATCCATTTGGTCTATAGTGCAGATTAAGTCTGATTTTTTGTTTTTGTTGTTGACTTTCTGCCTGATCAGTCCAGTGCTGAAACTGGGGTGTTGAAGCCTCCAGGTGTTATTGTATTGGGATCAATCTTCCTCTTTAATAATATTAACTTTGTGTATTTGTGTTCTCCAGTGTTGGATGCATATGTATTTACAAGGGTTATAACCTCTTGCTGAATTGACTTCTTCATTATTATATAATAAACTTTTTTGTCTTTCATAGTTTTTGTGTTGAAATCTATTTTTCCCAAAATTAGTGTAGTTACTCCAGCCCTTTTTTGGTTTCTACTAATATGGGATATATTTTTCTGTCTTTATTTTCATTCTGTATTTGTCTGTATGGGTGATATGAGGTTCTTGTAGGCAACAGATCATTGTGTCATTTGTTCTATTTTTATATTCAGCCACTCTGTGTCTTTTCATTGGAGAGTTTAGTTTGTTTACATTAAATAAGTATGTATGTATACTTTCATGTATTCAAGTATGTATGTATACTTATCGAGTGTTAGCAAACTAAACTCTCCAATGAAAGAATAAGTATGAACTCACTTCTATGTTATTTTTTTCTGGTTGTTTTGTGGTCTTTGTATACTTCTTTTCTTCCCTTCTGTCTTTCTTTCAGTGAAGGTTATTTTCTCATGTTGTGTATTTTAATTTCTTGCTTTCTATTTCATGTGTATCTGTTGTATGTATTTTGATTTGAGGTTATTGTGAGACTTGCAAATAACATCTTACAACCCATTGTTTTAAATTATGACAACTTAACACTGATTGACTAAGCAAACAAACTAGCAAACAAGCAAAGAGAAAACTAATAAAATATTAAACTCACACTTTAACTTCATCCCCCAGTAGGTTCATCTTTCTACTCAAGATATGAGTAGTTTACACACCACAATTATATTGTTATAATGGTCAGTTTTGTTTGTGTACTTACTATTACTAGTGAGTTTTGAACCCTAAGATGACTTATTTTTCACTAACATCCTTTTATTTCTGATTGAAGAACTTCCATTAAGTAATACTTTTGATTTTAAACCTTTTTGTGTCCACATATTTTAGATCGGAATCTTGATGTAGTGTTGTTTATTTTTACATTTTGTAGTCTGGTGTAAGACGTTTCTTTTTTTTTGTTTTGTTTTGTTTTTTATTTTGTGAGGCAGTGTTTTGCTCTGTCTCCCAGACTGAAGTATAGTGGCAGAATATTGGCTCACTGCAACCTTCACCTCCTAGGCTAAATCGATCCTTACACCTCAGACTCTCAAATAGCTGGGATCACAGACACACACCATCACACCTGGATAATTGTTGTATTTTTTGTAGAGACAGATTTTCATCATGTTACCCAAGATGGTCTCGAACTCCTAGGGTTAAGCAATTTGCCTGCTTCAGCCTCCCTAAGTGCAGAGATTAAAGGCATGAGCCACCACACCCAGGAACTTTTTAATGTTTTGTTGTTTGCATTTATAAATTATTGTACTGACTAGGTCTTACTCCTGCCATTTTGTTATTTGTTTTCTTTTCTTTTTTTTTTTTTCTGTCTTCCTTTAGTAAAGTTGATTTTATCTGGTGATATGATTCAGTTTCTTGTTTTACATTATTTGTGTATTTACTGTATGCTTTTTGGTTTATGGTTACCACAAGAGTTTCAAATACTATCATATAAACCATTGTTTTAGCTGACAACAACTTAACACTCTTTGCGTAAACAAACATACAAGCAAAAGAAAATTAATAAAATTGTGTGCCTTAACTTTGTCCCCTACTTTTAACTTTTATTGTTTCTATTTATAAATTATTGTACTATGCCTTGAAAATTTGTTGCAGTTATTCTTTTTTATTGCTGAGTCATTTAGTCTTCCTACTTAGGATGAGAGCAGTTTACACACCACAGCTACAGTGTTATAATATTCCATGTTTATCTGCATACTTACTATTACCAGTGAGTTTTGTACCTTCAGGTGATCATTTATTGCTCAATAATATCCTTTTCTTTCTGATTGAAGTGCTCCCTTTAGCATTTCTTATAAGACCTGCCTGGTAGTGATGAAATCCCTCAGCTTTTGTTTGGGAAAGTTTTATTTCTCCTTCATGTTTGAAGGATATTTTGCCAGATATACTATTCTAGGCTAAAAGTTGTTTTCTTCAGCACTTTAAATATGTTATGCCACTGTCTCCTGGCCTGTAAGTTTTCCAACAAAAAGTCTGCTGCCAGATATATTGGAGGTCTATTGCATGTTATTTGTTTCTTTTCTCTTGCTACTTTTACAACCTTTTCTTTATCATTGATCTTAGGGAGTTTGATTATTCAACACCTTGAGGTAGTCTTCTTTGGGTTAAATCTGCTTGTTGTTCTATAATCTTCTTGTACTTGGATATTGATATCTTTCTGTAGGTTTGGGAAATTCTCTATTATCCTTTGAATAAATTTTCTATCCCTTTCTCTTTCTCTACCACCTCATTAAGGCCAATAGCTCTTAGATTTGCCTTTTTGAGGCCATTTTCTAGATCTGGTTGGTGTGCTTCTTTGTTTTTCTCCTGATACAAAAGAAA
>NW_016810352.1:59032-60991 GCF_001698545.2 Rhinopithecus bieti
TTTGAGATGGAGTCTCACTCTGTCACCCAGGCCAGAGTGCAGTGGTGCAATCTTGGCTCACTGCAAGCTCCGCCTCCTGGGTTCACTCCATTCTCCTGCCTCAGCCTCTCAAGTAGCTGGGACTACAGGTTCCCGCCACCACACTGGCTAATTTTTTGTATTTTTAGTAAAGACGGGGTTTCACCGTGTTAGCCAGGATGGTCTCGATCTCCTGATCTTGTGATCCACCCGCCTTGGCCCCCAAAAGTGCTGGGATTACAGGTGATTTTTGGTTCTTATGAAAATGTTTTTTCTGTGTAGATAGTTGTTAAATTGGTGTCATTGCGGGGGAGGGGGTAGGAGGTGGGGACATAATCAATGGAGCCTTGTATTTTGCCATGTTGATTTGCCCAGGGTCCCTTCCTAGTTTCTTGAGATAAATACCTATGTCACCAGATCCTTCCTCTGTCCAATTTCCTGCAGTGTCTCACTTTGGCAAACTCAGTCAGAAGTCAGCCAACATGAGCCTAGAAAACATAACCTCAAGGGTTAGCCCCCTGCCATTTCAGAGCAAAACAGAGGAAAGGCAAGGGATAAATATGACAACCAACTGGCAAACTTCCACTACAGAGTGTAAAATCTGGAGATAAACCTTTGGCAAAACTTGAGGACTCTCTTTAACTGCTTAAAGACTTGTTATATATGAGAGGGACTTAATATGTTATGTATAAATCCAGAGGTCAGTACTAGTATAAATAGGGGAAATTATAAAATAGATTATACCTCAATATAAGAAAAGCTTATAACAATGAGAAGCCCACAAATGTAGACGAGATAAAGTATAGAAAATCAGACACTTTCATAAATTTTTGGTTTGAACACATTTTGACAAGATCTCTCAGAATTTAAAGTACTATTTCACTCAACAATTCTACTTTTAGAGTTTTGTTGCATAAGTCTTATTATAAATGTGCACCAAGAAGTATGTACAAGGATAGTTACTAAAGATTGCTGGCATTACCAGACGACTGGAAACGATGTAAATGTCTATCAACAGGAAACTGACAAAATAAGTTATGATACATCTGTGCAATCACAATGTTGTGAAGCCATTTAAAAATGTGACAGATCTAGATTTTCCAGAATAATGTCCAAGATAATGTGGAAAAGGCAACATGCAAAGTAGTTTCATAGCATGCTACTACTCACATAGTGTGCTATTATTTGTGTAAAAAGAAAGGAATGCAGATATACACATATGTGCATATTCTTTATATACACATATGTGCATATTCTTTATATGCACATACAAGCTCTAGAAAGATTAACAGGAAGCTACCAAGTGGTAAAAACAGAAACATTGAGGGCATCGATTTTTACAAATCAGATGAATTAGCACAAATCCACTTTCTAGGTACATTTTTATAGATGAAATGAAGAAAAGTAGCTGAAAGATTGGGTGAATACTAATTAATGGATCAATATCAATTACAAATAAAGTCTCTATATTGTGCCACAGAGTTCTATCCTCTATTTTGCTCAGCATGGTTAGGAATGATTTGGATGAGAAAACAGGTTATAAACTAAGCAATTTTTTATATCAGAAAATTTATAAAACTCAGCTGGGCATGGTGGCTCACACCTGTAATCCCAGCACTTTGGGAGACCAAGGCATGTGGATTGCTTGAGTCCGGGAGTTCAAGACCAGCCTGGGCAACATGATGCAACCCCATCCTACAAAGAATAGAAAAATCAACTGGGCATGGTGGCATGCACCTGTAGTCCCAGCTACTCAGGAGGCTGAGGTGGGAAGATTGGTAGAACCTAGGAGGTGGAAGTTGCAGTGAGCCGAGATCATACCACTGCACTCACTCCAGCCTGGGTAGCAGAGCAAGACACCGTCTCAAAAAAAAAAAAAGAAAAGAAAAGAAAACCCACAGCTAATATCATACTGAATGGGCAAAACTGGAAAATTCCCTT
>NW_016810352.1:61603-78628 GCF_001698545.2 Rhinopithecus bieti
AAAAAAAAAAAAAAAAAAAAAAAAAAAAAAAGAAGAAGAAGAATGAATTTGTTTAATTCTGAGTCAAATAAGAAGTATTAATTTTCTTTAAATGTTAATAAGAAAGTTATTTAAGTGTTTATTTTCTTATCTTCCTGTAAACATGTAAACGAAATTATTTGGGGAATTTTAGTTATTTTCGTTACAAAAGTCAATAAATGACAACATTTTAGATAACTTACTAGAGCTATTGCACCTCATTTAAGAACAAGATACTAAAATAAATGTCTCAAGGACAATGATGTAAAGAGATTCAGGTCACCACAAAAATAATGATTTGCAGCTCTATAGCTTGATATATTAAAACGATCTTACAAATATTCAGCTATGCTTATATTTTGAAGCTAAGAAATATAAGATTGGGGTGAAGGAAAGCAGGCACAACATCCTTGTTTCAAGACTAACGATTATTTCAATGACTTCATATGTACTCAGCACGTGATCAAAGTAGAACCTTGCTAGTTGGCAACCTTTTTTCGGTTCAATTCTTATCAGTAATAACTGTTCACCTATCCAGACTCTCAGTACAGCAGAAGCAGTAGCCCACTTGCAAGAAAAGTCTATCTATTGTTCCTTTGTGGGATCATCAAAAGCCATTCAAGCAGACAACATTTGGAAAAATAGATCTTTGTACAAAGTTGTTTGTCTCAAATGAGTATCTACATAGATATTAAAGGATTACTTTATTTACGTAGGGTTTTACATGTCATTTTCTTTCCCATCAGACACTTTAAGTATACTCTCATAACATAACCCTTCTTGGATTTTAGTTATTTGTTTTATAGCTAGTAGCATAATGCTCCCAATAATAGCATAGAAAAACACTGACTGGTGAAATCTCCAAATTATGCTTTGTACCTGGCATATATAGGGTTTGGCTTATTGTTTAGAAAAAAAGAAAGGCTATGAAGAAAATATATATATTTGGATTGATTTCTTTATATAATTATTATGTATGTAAGTATACACTATTTATTATTCATATATATGAATCTATCCAAAACAGAAAATTTGATAATGTTTTCTTTCTAACAATGCTCCCATTTTTTGTCACTTGGGAAACATGACAATTTACCTATAGATATTAGGTAATATTGTTAGAAAGATTTAAGATCTAATAAAGCATTTTCAATCTATGAAAAATGCTAATAGTGTCAAGCATAAGACCACAAAGAAATCCTGTTGGTCCTCAAGCACTATTTATGGATCTAGATCTTTTGGGGGCCACCTATCTGGCATATTACATACTGGTATGAGTTATATTACATTGCATTTATCTGGAGAAAGATATTGGATTTGCAAATTAAAATTCCAGGCAAAAAAGTGCTGTGTTGCCTTCTATTAAGGAACACATACTATGGACTTTTTTGCTCTCCACAATGATTTCAAGTTTTTAACATTGTTGGCAAAACATTTAATTGCATACATTTAAAAAATACATTTTGATAATAGTGCTAACATGTAAACATCAATTTCCAAAATGCTTGTGAAGGGATTTGTAATTTTATAAATAGTTCAGCTCTATAATATCCCATCAAGCTTAGAGTTCTACCCATAATTAAAAGTGATCCATTAAATTCTTCTGGAGATGTAATATTACTAGCACTGATAACTGCACCCTTGCTACCTGGTTGTCAAGTGAAGAGAGGGCTGTTGTTTGCTTGATATGTCTACTCAGCTTCTACTAATGTGAATAGGCAATCCTCAGGGATAAAAATATATACATATAGGTCTGGCATGTGAAACAACAACTCATTAAGTTTAATTCTGCAAAGAGATGCGAAATTCTTTCTGACATTATGAGAACAGCAATTTAACAGGCTTTGGTAAACTAAATAGAGAGTGAAATTATTGAAGATTGGAGAAAACAAACTCAAATTCTGGCAATAAAAGTCACCAAGATTTTGGTAACCTGACTTGAAAAGTTTTTGTAGTATTAAAGAACCACAATACCAAAGGACAATAAAATATGTTGCCAATTACATTTAAAATTATGATAAATGCGAGATGCTAATTGTATCGTGTGGAGGAACATTCATAGAATGGGAAATCATTTTAAACTCTCCTTTTTCCCCATCGATCTCAAGTTGTTAAAATAAACAAAGACTTCAGGGTATATTTGGAACTCATTTTTCAAAACTCTAGAAATTGAATTTCCAAAATAGTCTTTAGAAATAATTTAGCTAGATGAATAAAATTGCTGGGGAAGTCTATCTCTACCCACATGGTGAGACTGAGTAAGTCAACTTTTCTATGGCCCTGAATGCAGGATACTGTCATCAGTGTATGGAGAAGCTGAAGTAGAACGTATTCCGCCACAAGACCTGACTTGGCCTTGGAGAAGATACAGCTGTAGATCTTTCTAACACCTCTAAAAGAGAGAAGAGTATGGATTATTTTACCTCATGTGTCAACTCCTTTATTTTTCCACTACTCCTGTGCTAACTCTTTTTTTCACATAAGGAGGAAAAATAGGCACTAATAATGCTCTTAGATGCCTATAATATAGACATTTGCATAATCTTGCTAAAAAATAATGGATGACATGAGCTATTGAAGTTCTTTCTCTTTTCACTGTCTTTTTCCTCTAAACACCCAAATTCCCCAATTTTCAGCTCCGTGTAAAGCTTCTTCAATCCTTATAACAAAAAATTAATGCTTACAGATTTAAGGAATGCCCCTTCATCCCCTCTCACATATATTTAAGATGAGAAAAAATTGCCACAGAAAAGAAAACAAACAAGAAAATGAAAAGGCAAACTTCAGAATAAAATAAAATATTTACAAACCATATATCTGACAAATGATTAATATCTAAAATATACAAGGAACTCATATGACTCAATAGCAAAAATAATAATAATAATCCAATCTAAAAATGGATAAAAGCCAGATGTGGTGGTGGTGTACATGTAGTTCCAGCTACTTAGGAGACTGAGACAGGAGGATCAATTGGGTCCAGGAGTTTGAGGCTGCAGTGCACTGTGATTGAGCTTATGAATAGCCACTGAACTCCAGACTGGGCTACATAGCAAGGCCTTGTATCTTTAAAAAATGATGGGCCAGCGAGGCACAGTGACTCATGCCTCTAATTCCAGTGACTCATGCCTATAATCCCAGTGGCTCAGGAGGCTGAGGAAGAATAACTTGAGGACAGGAATTCAAGAACAGCCTGGGCAACATAGAGAGACTTTGTCTCTTCAAAACAACAAACAAACAAAAAATTAGCTGGACATGGTGGAGTGCACTTGTCGTCCCAGGTACTTGGGAGGCTGAGGTGGGAGGATCACTTGAGCCCAGGAGTTTGAGGCTGCCGTGACCTGTGATCATGCCACTGCACTCCATTCTGAACAACAGAGGGAGAACCTGTCTTAATTTTTTAAAATTGAAAAAAACCTGAATAGACTTAAAAAAAAAAAAAAAGAAGAAGAAGAAGAAGACATACAAATGGTCAGGAGATATAGGAAAATGTGCTCAACAACACTAAGCACCAGAGAAATGTAAACTAAAACCACAATGACATATCTCACACCTGTTAGGATGGCTGTTATCAAAAAGACAAGAGATAGGTGTTGGAGAGTGTACAGAGAAAAGAGAACCCTTCTACAATGTTGGTGGGAATGGAAATTGGTACAGGCATTATAAAAATGCCACTTCTGGGTATATACCTGAAGGGAATGAAATTAGTAACTCAAAGAGATATCTGCACTCCCATGTCCATTGAGCATTATTGACAATAGCCAAGACATGAAAGTTACCTAAGTGTTCATCAATGGATGAATAAAGAAATCATGATATATATCTACCTATACCTATACACATAGGTATACCTATATGTATATACCTACATCTATATAAACCTATATACATTACACACACACACACACACACACACACACACCCCACAGCTGGATATATAATGGAATATTATTCAGTCATGAAAAAGAAATCCTGCCATTGGCAACAACGTGAATGAACCTGGAGGAAAATATACTAAATGAAATAAGCCAGACACAGAATGCCTAATACAGTATGATCTCACTTAGATATGGAATGTAAACATGTTGAACTTATAGAGGACTGAATGGTGGTTGCCGAGGGGTGAGGGAAATAGGAAGATGCTGATCAAAGGGTACAAACTTTCAGTTATAAGATGAATAAGTTCTTAGTATCTAATGTTCAGTACAGGTATCAATAGACATGTCAATTAATTGTATTGCAAAAATCATTATACAATATTTACATATATCAAATCATCACATTGTACACTAAGCTTGTCCAACCCATGGCCCATGGGCCGCATGCGACCCAGGATGGCTTGAATGCAGCCCGATACAAATTCATAAACTTTCTTAAAACATTATGCGATTTTTTTGCAATTTTTTTTAGCTCATCAGCTATGGTTAGTGTATTGTATGTGTGGCCCGAGACAGCTGTTCTTCTTCCAATGTGGCCCACAGAGGCCAAAAGATTGGACACCCCTGTCATACACTTCAAATATATATAATCCTTATTTGTCAATTAAATATTTTTAAATTAAAAAAGAAATAAGACAACAAGAAACAATTATATGAGTAAAATTTCTTAGAAAAGCATAGTGAAAACTCAACTTGCGGCTAAATTTAGCTGAGATTTCAGTTGAGAACTTGTATATTTTCTAGAAACCAGGCACGTCTGGAGGGATGATGGAGGTGGACTAGCTCTGCATCTATTACATGTAAGTCCTGTGGGGAGGGGAAAATTTAAACCAAAAGAAGAGGGAGTTAAAACACACAAGGGCAGTACTAGGGATGGATAAAATGGCATAATTCTGAATAGAGCCTGTGACTTGCCGTTCAACTTGGTACCCCAAATCAATTCCTGTGGGCCCATGGTTGAGGTTTCATATATGGAGAATGAAACAAAATAATAAAAAGTAGAAGAACTGCTTCAATAAAGTTTTTGTAGATCCTTAAGAGTAACACTACTCAGGCCTGATGCGGAGGCTCATGCCTGTAATCCCAGAACTTTGGGAGGCTGAGGAGGGTGGATCACTTGAGGCCAGGAGTATGAGACTAGCCTGGCCAACATGGTGAAACCCCATCTCTACTAAAACTACTGAAAAATAAGCCAGGGTGATGGCGGGCACCTGTAATCCCAGTTATTCGGGATGCTGAGGCAGAAGAATCACTTGAACCTGGGAGACGGAGGTTGCACTGAGCTGAAATCTCACCACTGCACTCCAGCCTGGGCGACAGACTGAGATCCCATGTGAAAAAAAAAAAGGTAGCACTACTTAGCACCCCACTTAGTAAGGTGCTACACCAGTGGAAGTAAAGAGAAATTTTCTCCATTGCAATTAACTACTGAGCCACAGGATGGATGACAAAATATTGGCGCTTCGATGGGTTCATAAGTGCAGGAGCCTGCGGCAGACATCAGGACAACCTTACGTGTCAGAGATGCGCAAGTAAAATACTTAACAGTGTTTCTGACACAAAGCTAACACTGTTTCTAACACTGTTTTTGAGCATAAAATATGTGCTCAAAAATGGTTGCTTACTAATATGTTTATTACTAAGAGCAGCACCCTTAGGAGTTATGAGCTGGATTATGTCTTCTCCCAAATTTATATGTCAAACTCCTAACTCTTTGTATCTCAGAATGTGACTGTATTTGAAGATAGACTCTTTAAAGAGGAAATCAAGTAAAATTGGGTTCACTAGGGTGGGCCCCAATCCAATATAGCTGATGTCACTGCAAGAAGAGGAAATTTGGATATAGACATGTCCAAAGGGAAGATGATGACACAGGGAGAAGACAGACTTCTACAAAACAAGGAAAGAGTTCTGAAACAGATTCTTTCTACACAGGCTTCAGAAGGAACCAACACTGCCAACACCTTCATCTCAGATTTCTAGTTTCCAGAGCAGTGAGAAAATAAATTTCTATTTATTTTTTAAAAACAACCAGTCGCCGGGCGCGGTGGCTCAAGCCTGTAATCCCAGCACTTTGGGAGGCCGAGACGGGCGGATCACGAGGTCAGGAGATCGAGACCATCCTGGCTAACACGGTGAAACCCCGTCTCTACTGAAAATACAAAAAAACTAGCCGGGCGAAGTGGCGGGCGCCTGTAGTCCCAGCTACTCGGGAGGCTGAGGCAGGAGAATGGCGTGAACCCGGGAGGCGGAGCTTGCAGTGAGCTGAGATCCGGCCACTGCACTCCAGCCCCGGGGACAGAGTGAGACTCTGCCTCAAAAAAAAAAAAAAAAAAAAAAAAAAAAAAAAACAACCAGTCTGTTGTACTTTGTTATGCAGCCTATCAAACTAACACAGTTATCATTAGCTGCAACAGAGTATATTATGCTATCAATCTAGAGGAAAAGACAAAAAATGGTCATAGCTGATATGACTAGTTCCTAAGCATTCATTCACTCATATGTGTTAATTCAATAAATATTGGTTGGTCATTACTATGTACCAGACATTGTGCTAAGTGCTAGAAATTCAAAGCCCAATAAAGCATAGTCTTTGTTCATGAGGAACTCATGGTCTTGTGTACGGGTGTGAGATTGGGAGTGAGAAAAAAGGAAGAGAGGAGGAAATAGAGGAGCAAAATGATAGAAAGATCATAGGACAGCTAATGAGTAACCCAACAGTTATAATTCCATAATCAGTACTGTGAAAAGCAGGAAACAGGCATAGGGTTTTGTGAATGTGTAGAGATGGGCTATCTAAATAGAATGTGGGTTAAGAAAGGCTTTCCGAAGAAACTATGTCTTGAGCTAGGCATTGATACGTGAATAGGAGTTAGCTAGACAAAAATAGAAATAAAAGGCATTTCTATTTAAGATACACCATCTCTTTCCTTTCTTTCTGAACTTCTTGAATTAAATAGAGAGGTCCTGTAGTATTGATACAAGAAGGGTCAGAAAAATTTAGTTTTTTTGCTCTTCTGTTGATATGACTTCTTTCCTCAGGTTGAATGACCTAAAAAATGTAGAGTTTTTATACATATGCAGCAAAGTTCAGTTTTGTATTCAAATTAAAAATTGAAAGCTACACACACACACACACACATTTGTGAACACTAAGAAGCCCCAGTTCATGAAGTGTTATCCTTGCTTTATAATTAGCATATCAAACTTTGAGAATAAGAGACTAAAAATATATTTCTACTCATATTCCAGTAATGTAAATTATTATGGTGCTTTTGCAAATCTCTAATATATCATTTATTCTCTTGTTTTCACCAACTGATTTGTATCTAGCTTGAATGACTGTTCAAGATATTCTTTCATAAGTTTAGTGATGAAGTCTGAAGTTACACAGAACAGTACATGCATTAACATTTCCTAATATTTAATTTTGTGTACAAGTAGCACTCCTATGTGCTATGGAATGAACTAATACCTCTGTATATCAGTTCCCTGTCTATAAGAAAGTTGATAATCTTTTCTCCCATTAAAAATGGTGAAATATACTTCAGCACAAATAGCTGTTCTAGTGTTATATTATTTTTGAACAGTAAGTAATATAGGCCTATGAACTGAAAAGAATGATAATAGCATATTTGAATAGTTCAGAGGCTAAAGAAAGCAAATTTTAAAAGGAAAGCATGACAATAAAGGATTAAGATGACATGTAAAATATACTAACATTATCTTCCAAATAAGTCATTTATGCTTAAAAAGACCATGGTGATGATGATGACGATAATTACATTCAGTGAAAATATCAAATACAGTCACATTATAATATACCCATTTTCTTTTACAAGTAAAATAAGTAGAAAAAAATCATATTTCTTTCTCTTCCTAAAGGAAATCTATCTATTTAAAAATAGGTCTTCTTGCCAGGCTTTTTTATTTTTTATTTATTTATTTTTTTGAGACAGGGTCTCACTCTGTCACCCAGGTTGGAGTGTGGTGGCCTGATCATGGCTCACTACAGTCTTAAACTGCTGAGCTCAATTGATCCTCCCACCTCAGCTTCCCAGGCGCCTGGGGCTACAGGTGTATACCACGGTGCCTGGCTAGTTTTGTATGTTTTGTAGAGACGGCGTTTTGCCATGTTGCCTAGACTGGTCTTGAACTCCTGGACTCTAACAATCCACCCACCTCGGCCTCCCAAAGTGCTGGGATTACAGGTGTGAGCCACCATGCCCAGCAAACCTCCTTCTTATAACCTGCTTCACAATGAAGAATTCAACAGAAATTCTTTCAGTGTCAGAATTCACTGGATGCTTTGACTTCTGTTGAAGACTGGGAATACAGGCTGCATGACATGCTGTCCTTGCAACTACTGGAATTAGACTTATGGTTCATTTGAATACATATTCTAGTTATAACCTTGCAAGATTTTTTCCTAATGCTATTAAGATTCTAACCTGTTATAATAACTTGGCCTTTTTTGGGGGGGTGGCAGACGCTATTCATTATGACAGGATAGAGAATGAAAACTGCTGAACTCGAAAGGCTTTCAGACAAAACTTTGGCAGCTTGGGACCTTCTAGACTCTGCCAAAAACCTAACAACAAAATAAAAGCTGCTCCCAAATCTGATTATGAAGACCAGATTTAGCATCTCAAACAAAAATACATATTAAAAAAAGAACTAAAGTAAAATGCTAAATCATGTAAGGTTAGAAAGAAAAAAGGCTACTTATGAAAATATCTCCCTTACCAACTCAAGTGATGAGAGGATAGACTTTGTGATGTCCAAAGAAATACAAACAAAATTCAAATCAAAGAATATAAAATGAATTTTGAGGAAAAAATCCTGTGTTCTCTCAAAGAGTTAACTTTTAAAGTGCACTTCTCCAAACCATGAAATAAAAATCTTGTTTTCATAGCTAAATTGGAAATATTGGGAGAGAGTCCAAAATGGTGAGCTTTGTCTCACTGTTTGTTATAAAAAGCAAACATACAAATGCCTGGCGTGAAAGAAAACTTGTTTCTGTCAAATACATTCTGTTCAGGAAGAGTGCATCCGTGTGAAAATATGACCCCATAATGGTGCCAAGTTTAGCAAAATCTAAGGTGATCTGTTGAGGAAGTGCTAAAAGCAGCTTTAACTTACACACCCACTGTTTAAAAGCTTTCAAAAACAATCTGAAGGAGAACACTGATAACATGCTTTTTTGGTAATTCACCTCTCCTTTTTACTTCCTTTGTCTCAATTTAGAAACTAGATAAATATATTGTTCCTGAAAGAACTGGAAACATGATGTTTAATATGGAACCTATGTTTATCATCATTCTGGTTTGCATGTCCTGGGTACTAAAGTTTTATATTTATTTATATCCCTTATGAGTTTAAAATAAGTATCTTCTTCAACAATCCACATTTGCAAGAGCTCAGTTCATATGATGTCTTTATGGCTTTTTAAAAAATTGTTTCTCTTTAAAAAGTCAAAGTTAAAATATTGCATATGGGAGACACTAATGCTTTAGCTTTAAGAAACATTGTGATAAAATGTATGGTAAAATTCCTAAAGGAGTTTTGCTTATTTTAAAACTTTGGGAATTGTCAATACTTTTTGTTAATTTTAATTTTAATTTTCAAGATTACATGAAGGTTGTATTTTTAAACAAATTTCTCCTAATTTTTTCATTTCTTAAAAAACAGCCAACACGACTTCTGCTGACATGCACAAGCAAGGATGGAACTCTCTGCTGTTACCCCATCAGAGTGTTGTTGCCAGTGGACCAGGAACACCACTGAGGCCCTTCCAGCACAGCAGGTTCCTAATCTTGAGGGACCAGAGAACAAAGCCAGGGGCCCAGCTGTAACCTGCCCAGGGTTATAGCATGCAGGCCAGGACTGCTGATCTGCACCTTGGGCCCCTGAAATCTTCAAAACAATAAAGTCAGTTGACTGAGTCCACTTTATACCACAATCAAACTCTCAAGGGCAGCAAAGAAGATAAAACCAAAAAACACCATCCAAAGGAGAGCACCTTCAAAGAATAAAGGAACATCACCCACATGGGTGACAATGATCCAGCACAAGACTTCTGGCAACTCAAAAATCCAGAGTGTCTTCTTACCTCCAAATGACCACACTGGTCCCCAACAGTAGTTCTTCACCAGGCTGAAATGGCTGAAATAAAAGACATAGAACTTAGAATCTGCATAGGAAAAAAGATCATCGAGAGTTAGGAGAAAGTCGAAACCCAATACAAGGATTCTGAGGAATCCAGTAAAATGATACGGGAGCTGAAAGATGAAATAGCAATTTTACGAATGAGCCAAACTGATCTGATAGAGCTGAAAAACTCACTACAAGAACTTCATAATGCAATCACAAGTTTATTCAATTATTTATTGTTATTATTATTATTTAAGACACAGTTTCACTCTCGTCACCCAAGCTGGAGTGCAATAGCGCAATCTCAGTTCACTGCAACCTCCGCCTCCTGGGTTCAAGTGATTCTCCTGCCTCAGCCTCCCAAGTAGCTGGGATTACAGGTGCCCAGCACCATGCCCAGCTAATTTTTGTATTCCTGGTAGACACAGGGTTTCACCATGTTGGCCAGGCTAGTCTCAAAATCCTGACTTCAGGTGATCCTCCCACCTCAGCCTCCCAAAGTTCTGGGGTTACAGGCATGAGCCACCATACCTGGCCTATTTAATTTTTAAAAATTATTATTTCTATCATTTTTGGAGAATAGGTGGGGTTTGGTTACATAGATAATTCTTTAGTGGTGATTTCTGAGACTTTGGTGTACCCATCACCCAAGCAGTATACCCAATGTGTAGCCTTTTATCCCTCACGCCCCTTGATATGTCTTGGGTCTGTGTCCCCACCCAAATCTCATTTCAAATTGTAATCCCCAGATGTTGAGCAAGGAACCTGTAATCCCCAAGTGTCGAGGAAGGGGATTGATTGGATCATAAGGGCAGTTTCCCCAATGCTGTTCTCATGATAGCAATTAAGTTCTCATGAGATCTGATGGTTTATAAGGCAGTTTTCCCGGCTCTCTCTCACTCTCTTTCTCTCTTTCTCTCTCTCTCTCTCTCTCTCTCTCTCTCTCTCTCTCTCTCTCTCTCTGTGTGTGGTTCCAATTTGCATGTTCCTGATCATTAGTAATGTTAAGCATTTTTTCATATCTTTGTTGGCCATTTGTATATCCTCTTTTGAGAATTATCTATTCATGTCCTCAGCCCACTTTGATGCGATTATTATTTTTTCTTGCTCATTTGACTTCCTTGTAGATTCTGGATATTAGTCCTTTGTCAGATGCATACTTTGTGAATAATTATTTCCACTCTGTGGGTTGTCTGTTTACTCTGTTGAGTATTTCTTTTGCTGTGAAGAGCTTTTTAATTTAATAAGATCTTATCTACTTATTTGTGTTTTGGTTGCATTTGCTTTTGGGTTCTCGGTCATGAACTCTCTGCCTAAATGAATGTCTAGAAGAGTTTTTTTGATGTTATATTCTAGAATTTAGATGGTTTCAGGTCCCAGATTTGAGTCTTTAATACATCTTGAGTTGGTTTTTGTATAAGGTGAGAGATGACCCTGCAGTTTCATTGTCCTACATGTGGCTTGCCAATTATCACAGCATCATTTGTTGAATAGAGTAGTCCTTTTCCCATTTTATGCTTTGGTTTGCTTAGTCAAAGATCAGTTGGCTGTAAGTATTTGGCTTTATTTCTGGATTATCTGTTCTGTTCCGTTGGTCTATGTGCCTATTTTTATACCAATACCATGTTGTTTTGGTGCCTATAGCCTTCTAGTACAGTTTGAAGTCAGGTAGTGTGATGCCTCCAGATTTATTCTTTGTGCTTAGCCTTGCTTTGGCTATGCAGGCTCTTTTCTTGGTTCCATATGTATTTTAGGATTTTTTTCCAGTTCTGTGAAGAATGATGATGGTATTTTGATGGAAATTGCATTAAATTTGTAGATTGCTTTTGGCAGTATGGTTATTTTCACAATGTTGATTCTACCCTTTCATGAGCATGGGATGTGTTTGCATTTGTTTGTGTCATCTATGATTTCTTTCAGCAATATTTTGCAATTTTATTTGCAGAAATCTTTTCCTCCTTGCTTAGGTGTATTCCTAAGTATTTCATATATTTTTTGCAGCTATTGTAAAAGGCAGTTAGTTCTTGATTTGATTCTCGGCTTGGTTGCTATTGGTGTATAGCAGTGCTACTAATTTGTGTACATTGATTTTGTATCCTGAAACTTTACTGAATTCATTTATCATGCCTAGAAGCTTTTAGATAAGTCTTTAGGGTTTTCAAGTATATGATCATATCATCAGCAAACAGCGACGGTTTATCTTTTTACCAATTTGGATGCCCTTTATTTCTTTCTTTGGTCTGATTGCTCTCGCTAGGACTCCCAGTACTATGCTAAATGTAAGTGGTGGAAGTGGGCATCCTTGTCTTGTTCCAGTTCTCACAGCGAAAGCTTTCAACTTTTCCCCATTCAGTATAATGTTGGCTGTGGGTTTATCATAGTTTGGCTGTGGGTTTATCATAGTTTGGCTGTGGGTTTATCATAGTTTGGCTGTGGGTTTATCATAGTTGGCTTGTATTACTTTAAGGTATGTCCCTTCAATGCCGATGTTGCTGAGGGTTTTAATCATAAAGCAATGCTGGATTTTGTCAGATGCATTTTCTGCATATATTGAGATGATTATATGATATTTGTTTTAATTATGTTTATGTGGTTTATCACATTTATTGACTTTTGTATTTTAAACCATTCTTGCATGCCTAGTATAAAACCCACTTGATTATGGTGGAATATATTTTGGATATGCTGTTGCAATCAGTTAGCTAGTATTTTATTGAGGATTTCTGCATCGATGTTCATCGGAGATATTGGTCTATAGTTTTCTTTCTTTGTTATGTCTTTCCTGGTTTGAGTATTAGAGTGATACTGGCTTCATAGAATGATTTGGAGAGAACTCCCTAAATCTGTATCTTTTGAAATGGTTTCAGTACTATTGGTACCAATCTTTATTTGAATGTCTGATAGACTGCAGCTGGGAATGCATCTGGTCCTGAATTTTTTTTTTTGGCAATTTTTTTAAATTACAATTTCATTCTCACTGCTTGTTATTGGTCTGTTCAGAGTTTCTATTTCTTCCCAGTTTACCTATTTCCAGGAATTTTTTATTATTAAATTATTATTATCATTATTATTATTATTAAGACAGAGTCTTGCTCTGTCACCCAGACTGGAGTGCAGTAGCATGATCTTGGCTCACTGCAGCCTCCAACTCCCAGGTTCAAGCCATTCTCCCGCCTCAGCCTCCCGAGTAGCTGGGACTACAGGCACAAACCACCATGCCCGGCTAATGTTTGTATTTTTAGTAAAGACAGCATTTCACCATTTTGGCTAGGATGGTCTTTATCTCCTGACCTCGTGATCTGCGTGGGTTTTTCTTTTCTGTTGCATCGTCAGGCTGCAAAATTTTCAAACTTACATGTTCTTCTCCTCTTGAATGCTTTTTATATGTTCTTCTCCTCTTGAATGCTTTACCACTTAGACATTTCTTTCACCAATACCCTAAATCATCTCTTTCAAGTTAAAATTTCCACAGATTTCTAGGGCAGGGGCAAAATGCCACCAGTGTCTTTGCTAAAGCATAGCAACAGTGACCTTTACTCCAGTTTCCCGTAAGTTCCTCATCTCCATCTGAGACCAACTCAGCCTGGACTTAATTGTCCATACCACTATCAGCATTTTGGTCAAAGCCATTCAACAAATCTCTGGGAAGTTCCAAATTTTCCCACATCTTCCTGTCTTCAGAGCCCTCCAAGTCTCTAGGAAGTTCCAAACTTTTCCACATTTTCCTGTCTTCTTCTGAGCCCTCCAAACTGTTCCAACCTCTGCCTGTTACCTGCTTGCAAAGCTGCTTCCACATTCTCGGGTATCCTTATAGCAGCACCTCACTACTTCAGAACCAATTTACTGTATTAGTTCCTTCTCACACTGCTATGAAGAAATACCAGAGACTGGGTTGGGAACGCGCAGTGGACAGATTCGGTTCAACGGGATTCCGGACCGCACTGTGCTATAAAGCAAGTCAATGAGCTGAAAGAGAAGGGCAACAAGGCCCTGAGCACGGCAACATAGATGATGCCTTACAGTGCTACTCGGAAGCCATTAAGCTGGATCCCCACAACCACGTGCTCTACAGCAACTGTTCTTCCCCTTATGCCAAGAAAGGACACTACCAGAAGGCTTACAAGGATGGCTGTAAGACCATCGACCTAAAAGCCTGACTGGGGCAAGGGCTATTCACAAAAAGCAGCAGCTCTAGAGTTCTTAAACCGATTTGAAGAAGCCAAGTGAACCTACAAGGAGCACTTAAAACAGAGGCAAATAACCCTCAACTGAAAGAGGGTTTACAGAATATGGAGGCCAAGTTGGCAGAGAGAAAATTCATGAATACTTTCAACATGCCCAATCTGTATCAGAAGTTGGAGAGTGATCCCAGGACAAGAACACTGCTCAGTGATACTACCTATCAGGAGCTGATAGAGCAGCTACGAAACAAGCCTTCTGATCTGGGCAGCAAACTACAAGATCCCCGGATCATGACCACTCTCAGTGTCCTCCTTGAGGTTGATCTGGGCAGTATGGATAAGGAGGAACAGGTTGCAACACCTCCACCACCACCCCCTCCCAAAAAGGAGACCAAGCCAGAGCTAAAGGAAGAAGATCTTCCATAGAAGAAGAAGCAGACACTGAAAGAAAAAGAGCTGAGGAACAATGCCTACTAGAAGAAATACTGACTCAGCCTTGAAGCATTAGGACAAAGCCAAGGAGCTGGACCCCAGCAACATGACTTACATTACCAATTAAGCAGCAGTATACTTTGAAAAGGGTGACTACAGTAAGTGCGGGAAGCCTTGTGGGAAGTCCATTTAAATGGGAGAGAAAACAGAGAAAACTATCTACGGATTGCCAAAGCGTATACTCGAATTGGCAATTCCTACTTCAAAGAAGAAAGGTACAAGGATGCCATCCATTTCCATAACAAGTCTCTTGCAGAGCACCAAACTCCAGATGTGCTCAAGAAACACCAGCAGGCAGAGAAAATCCTGAAGGAGCAAGAACAGCTGGCCTGCATAAACCCGGACCAGGCTTTGGAGGAGAAGAACAAAAGCAGAAAGGGGACTACCCCCAGGATGTGACGCGTTATACAGAAGCCATCAAAAGGAACCCGAAAGATGCCAGATTATACAGCAATCGAGCTGCCTGGAGTTCCGCCAAACTCCTGGAGTTCCAGCTGGCACTCAAGGACTGTGAGGAATGTATCCAGCTGGAGCCAACCTTCATCAAGGGTTATACAAGGAAAGCCGCTGCCCTGGAAGCGATGAAGGACTACACCAAAGCGATGGATGTGTACCGGAAGGCGCTAGACCTGGGCTCCAGCTGTAAGGAGGCGGCAGACGGCTATCAGCATTGTATGATGGTGCAGTACAACCGGCACCACAGCCCCGAAGATGTGAAGCGAGGAGCCTTGGCCGACCCCAAGGTGCAGCAGATCATGAGTGACATAGCCATGCGCCTTATCCTGGAACAGATGCAGAAGGACCCCCAGGCACTCAGCCAACACTTAAAGAATCTTGTAATCCCACAGTAGATCCAGAAGCTGATGGATGTGGATCTGATTGCAATTCGGTGATGACTTGTTCATCCTCGCTTCCCTTCGCCCTCTTGTGGAAAGAGGAGCGGGGACCGCAGCAAGCAGCACGGAGGGGAAGGGAGAGCAGGAGAGAAGGCCTCATCTCTCTGTATTTATACATAAGCCCAGGGAAGACACAGAGACTTGTACCTGGGCTGTTCGTGCCGCTGCTGCCTCTGAGCCCTCCCAGCACATGCGTGGTGTCTTCACCATTGCCCTCGAGTTTCGTGTCTCCTTCCCCTGCCCTCAGTGGCTGTCTCGGCTGCTCTCCCATAGTTGATTATTTTTTATTTGGGGCAGTGGGCATGTATAGGGAGGAGAGGAGATTCTTCCCAGCCTCGGGTCCTAGCTGTCTCATGTTGTTTATTCCGAGTGCCCTTCTCCAATAAAACAAGCCAGTTGGGCTAGGTTATTAAAAAAAAGGAAAAGAAAAGAAAAGAAAAAAGAAAAGAAAAGAAAAGAAAAGAAAAGAAAAGAAAAGAAAAGAAAAGAAAAGAAAGAAAAGGAAAAGGAAAAGAAAAGAAAAGCAAAGAGACCAGAGACTAGGTAACTTATAAAGAAAAGAGCTTCAATTGGCTCACAATTCTGCATTGCTGGGAAGGCCTCAGGAAACTAACAACCATGGCAGAAGGCAAAGCAGAAGCAGGAACATTCTTTACAAGGCAGCAGGACAGAGTGAGTGCAAGCAGGGGAAATACTAGATGCTTATAAAGCCATCAGATCTCATAAGATTCACTCATTATTCAAAAGAACAGCATGGAAGAAACTGCTCTCTAAACCCAATTACCTCTACTTGGTCCTGCCCTTTTGGGGATTATGGGAATTATAATTCAAGATGAGATTTTGACTGGGGACACAGTCAAATCATATCAGGGTACCCTGCTTACTACCTGGTGATGTAATAATGTGTACTCCTAAGACCCTGTAACACTGAATTTACCTATATAACAAACTCGCACGTGTACTTCTGAACATAAAAGTTATTTAGAAAAAAAAAAAAAGACAAAAACACCGGGCATGGTGGCTCACGCCTGTAATCTGAGCACTTTGGGAGGCTGAGGTGGGTGGATCACGAGGTCAAGAGATTGCGACCATCCTGGCCAACGTGGTGAAACCCTATCTCTATTAAAAATACAAAAATTAGCTGGATGTGGTGGCACGTGCTTGTAGTCCCAGCTACTTGGGAGGCTGAGGCAAGAGAATCACTTCAGCCTGGGAGGCAGAGGATGCAGTGAGCCGAGATGGCACCACTGCACTCCAGCCTGGCAACAGAGTAAGACTCTGAAAAAAAAAAATAATAAAAAATAATAAATAAAATTTTAAAAAAGACAAAACAACTACAGACTACAG
>NW_016810352.1:78984-93375 GCF_001698545.2 Rhinopithecus bieti
TACACACACACACACACACACACACACACACACACATATATATACAGCAGAAGTCACAAGTTCATGTTCTCACAGGTACCTGACAGGTAATATAAATGAGTGAAGCTGTCTGATGTAGGAAGAAATATCTTGACACAGGAAACAGTAGTTGATATGGTTTGGCTCTGTGCCCCCACCCAAATCTCATCTTGAATTGTATTCCCATAATTTCCACATGTTGTGGGAGGGATCTGGTGGGAGATTATTTGAATCATGGTGATGGTTTCCCCCATACTGTTCTCATGGTAGTGAATAAGTCTCACGAGTTCTGATGGTTTTCAGGGGTTCTGCTTGTGAATTCCTCTCGTTTTCTCTTGTCACCACCAGGTAAGAGGGGCCTTTCACCTTCTGCCATGATTCTGAGGCCTCTCCAGTCATGTGGAACTGTAAGTCCAATTAAACCTTTTCTTCCCAGTCTTGGGTATGCCTTTATCGGCAGTGTGAAAATGGACTAAGAGAGTAAATTTTTATCAGCAGTGTGGGGTGCTGCTGAAAAGATACCCAAAAATGTGGAAATGACTTTGGAACAGGGTAACAAGCAGAGATTGAAACAGTTTGGAGGGCTCAGAAGAATACAGGAAAATGTGGGAAAGTTTGGAACTTCTGTAGAGAATTGTTAAATAGGTTTGCCCAAAATGCTATAGCAATATGGGCAATAAGGTCGAAGTTGAGATGGTCTCAGATGGAGATGAGGAACTTGTTGGGAACTGCAACAAAGGTGACTCTTGTTATGTTTTAGCAAGGAGACTGGTGGCATTTTGCCTCTGCCCTAGAGATTTGTGGAACTTTGAACTTGAGAGAGATGATTTAGGGTGTCTGGTGGAAGAAATTTCTAAGCAGCAATGCATTCAAGAGATGACTTGGGTGCTGTTAAAGGTATTCGGTTTTAAAAGGGAAGCAGAGCATAAAAGTTCAGAAAATTTGTAGCCTGACAATATGATAGAAAATAAAAACCCATTTTCTGAAAAGAAATTCAAGCTGGCTGCAGAAATTTGCATAAGTCAAGAGGAGCCAAATGTTAATCCCCAAGTCAATGGGGAAAATGTCTCTAGGGCACATGGCAGCCCCTCCCATCACAGGCCTGGAGACCTAGGAGAAAATGGTTTCATTGGCCGGGTCCAGGGTCCCCATGCTGTGTGCAGTCTAGCAACTTGGTGCCCTGTGTCCCAGTCACTCCAGCCATGACTAAAAGGAGCCAAGGTACAGCTCGGGCTGTTGTTTCAGAGGGTGGAAGCCCCAAGCCTTAGCAGCGATCATGTGGTGTTGACTTTGTGGGTGCACAGAAGTCAAGAATTGAGGTTTGGGAACCTCTGCCTAGAATTCAGAAGATGTATGGAAACACCTGGATGCCCAGGCAAAAGTTTGCTGCAGGGATGGAGCCCTCATGGAGAACCTCTGCTCGGGCAGTGCAGAAGGGAAAGGTGGAATCAGAGCCCCGACATAGAGTCCCTATTGGAGCATCACTTAGCGAAGCTGTGAGAAGAGGGCCACCATCCTCCAGACCCAGAATTGGGTAGATCCATCATTGACAGCTTGCACTGTGCACCTGAAAAAGCCTCAGACAATCAACAGCAGCCCATGAAAGCAGCCAGGAGGGGGGATATACCCTGCAAAGCCACAGGAGCGGAGCTGCCCAAGACCATGGAAACCCACTTCTTGCATCAGCATGACCTGGACGTGAGACCTGGTGTCAAAGGAGATCATTTTGGAGCTTTAAAATTTGACTGCCCCACTGGATTTTGGACTTGCATGAGCCCTGTAAACCAATTGTTTTGGCCAATTTCTCCCCTTTGGAATGGCTTTATTTACCTAATGCTTGTACCCCCTTTGTATCTACGAGGTAACTAACTTGCTTTTGATTTTACAGGCTCATAGGTGGAAGGGACTTGCCTTGTCTCAGATAAGACTTTGGACTATGCACTTTTGGGTTAATGCTGAAATAAGACTTTGGGGCACTGTTGGGAAAGCATGATTGCTTTTGAAATGTGAGGACATGAGATTTGGCGGGGCCAGGGTTGGAATGATATGGTTTGGCTCTGTGTCCCCACTCAAATCTCATCTCAAATTGTACTCCCATAATTGTCATGTGTTATGGGAGGGACCCAGCAGGAGATAATTTGAATCATGGGGGCAATTTCTCCCATACTGTTCTCATGGTAGTGAATAAGTCTCATGAAATCTGATGGTTTTATCAGGGGTTTGTGCATTTGCATTCCTCTCATTTTCTCTTGCTGCTGCCATGTAAGAAGTACCTTTCGCCTCTCACCATGATTCTGAGGATTCCCCACCCATGTGGAACTGTAAATCCAATTAGACCTCTTTTTCTTCCCAGTCTCGGGTATGTCTTTATCAGCAGCATGAAAATTGAGTACTATGAAAGTGATCTTCCATTTTCCTGCTTTTGACTGAGATACACCTACAGAAAGTTATCGTTTTTTATTTTCCTTTCAATTACTATAGGAAAACAACTGTGCAAGAAAACAAGAATTAACAACTGACACTTAAATTCAAATGTGTTTATGTGAAAGATGTGGCTATGTGTTGTCAGTTTGTAACTTCTGATTTAGAGTGAAATGTAAAATTGTTAGGTTATTCAGCCATTGTGACGTCAGGCACACAGCACCCTCTGTGAAGTACTGTTCCCAGGAAGTTGAATCTGAGTGTAACTAAGTCCCCAGAGTTAATTTTCATTTGTAAAAATAAGGAGGACAGAGAAACTAAGAAAGACATAGACAAATCCAGAAAGTGGTATATCCATAAGAATAACTGTTGTGGTTTTTCTAACTAGTCAATGGCAGGGAAAATAAAGGTGAGAGAAGATACTGTTCTAGATTCACAAAGACCAAAGATTTATCAATTAAGTGGAATTTATAAATCTTCTTTCTATCCTAATTCGAGCACACATTTTTAAATAACCAGGAATATTTACCTGTGGACAAGATATTAGATTATACAAAATAATAATACATACTTATGAGATATATGTGATATTTTGATACATGCATACAATATGTAATGATCAAATCAGGGTATTTATGCTATCCATCACCTCAAACATTTGTCATTTTTTTGTGTTGGGAACACTTAAATCTTCTCTTCTAGCTGTTTTGAAATATACAATAAATTGTTATTAATGATAGTAATCCTGCTGTGGTGTTAAAGGTTAGAACTTATTCCTTTTATCTAACTGTATGTTTGTACCCATTAACCAATCTTTTTTCATCTACCCTACCCTTCCCAGCCTCTGACAACTATCACTCTACATTCTTACTCCATGAGATCCACTTTTCTAGCTCCCACGTATGAGTGAAAATATGTGATATTTGTCTTTTTATTCCTGTCTTATTTTACTTAACATAACGACCTCTAGTTCCACCAATATTGCTGCAAATGACAGGATTTCATAGTTTTCTAATGGCTGAATAGATTCCTGTGTATGTATACAAAATTTTCTTTATCCATTCATATATTGATGGACACTTAAATTAATTCCATATCTTGGCCATGGGAATACTGCTGCAACAAATGTGGGTGAAGCACTGTATTGTAGGGTAGTTCTATTTTTAATTTTAGAGAGCCTTCCATACTGTTTTCCATAATGACTGTACTCATTTACATCCTCACTAACCATAAATAAGAGTTATGGAACAGAGTATACATGATTGTTAGGCATGCATAAAAAGTATGTAGAGGTGAAATTATGTGATGGCTGAGACTTGTCTTAAATACTTATGAAAAATGAGAAAGAACAAAAGAAATAGATGTGGCAAGTGAGGGAAATATTGATGAAGACTGAGTCTGGAGATTGGTATATGTGGGTCCATTATACAATTTTCTATTTTGTTTATGTTTGGAAGTATTCATTTAAAATTTTAAACTACAGAGAATTTCATTTCTAGGTATAATATACTATCACCCTACCCGACAACTCTCTCCTCCATCCCACTGAAGAAAACAAATATAAAACCCAGGCATAAAACAGTAAGTGAATACTTGAATGTAGTGGAGAGTGGTCAGGAGTGTTTGTTGGCTGGAAAGTGCATGTTTACTTGGTGGAAGGGAGATAAGTACATTTCCATCTCAGCAATTTTAGCCAGCAGCTAAGTGCACTCCACACTTAGATTTTCTGACTAGACTACCAACCTTTTTTCTAAAATTTATGTACAAAAAACACAGTTTTTTCTCAATAAACTTTATTTCAGGGAACACAAATAGTTGACTGGAGAAATTCCTTCTTTGTAGACAAATACAAGCTTTTAAAGTAGAAGAATGATAGAATTAAGAAATCATTTTGTTTTGTTTTATTATGTTTCATTTTGCAATATCTAGTAAAATAATGCATCTTGGTAACAATCATCAGCGGATGCTAAAACCATTAGGAGAAAGGCTATGGGGATTATACAATGGATGAATTGGACTGATAACACAGGAACTCACTCATCAATCTTAATGACCATCATTAACAGAAGACAACGAGATATCATAGCACAACACAGAGGAAATACACAGCACTCTGAAGCATCATGCCCCAGGAATTCAAGCTGAATTTAAGCAAGCCTCTGGATCTGACTTTCAGTTTAATAGGAAATATGGCAGATAGAGAAACAAGTTAGATGACACCAAGTCAACAATGTAGGACATTCTACAAGTCAATTGATCTAATTTCTCCAATAACTTAATGAAATGACATGAAAACTAGGTGAGGGAAGGTGGCAATTTTAGAAATAAGATACTTTTGTGATAGAATCTCTGAAAATCAGAGGTGGAATTTGTTAGGATCCTGAAACAAACACAACAACAAATAAAAGCTGTTTTTGATGTAGTGTAGGAAACTTAGAATATAGAACAGATATTAAATCATGACAGGAAATAATTATTAATTTACTTGTTTGTAATAATGGATAAATAGTAAAATGAACAAGAAAATATGTTTATTGGTTATAGACACATATAGGAGTCTGAAGTATTTAGGATAAAGTGATACAATAGCTTAGATTTCTCTAGAAATATTCCAGTAAAAAAAAAAGAAAAATGGAGCATAATTGGTAAGTTATGGTAATTTTTTATGCTGAATAGAGGGACTCATGAGTTCATTATACATTTTTTTTTCTTTCAGACATAGAGTCTTGCTCTGTCACCAAGGCTGGAGTGCAATGGCATGATCATAGCTCTTGGGCTCAAGCAATCATCCCACCTCAGCCTCTCAAGTAGCTAGGACTACAGGTGTGCACACCATGCTTGGCTCATTGTTTGCTTCGTTTTGGTTTTTATTATGAGGTTCTTTAAAGAACAAATTTCTATTTGGTTTTCACTACATAATTTGACACATCTTGGGTTTATAATTTACAGGAACAGAAAGACCAGTAGTTTGTCTGCAATGGAAGAATTTTATGATGTAACTCTGATGGAACATAATTTATGGACCAAATGTCAGGAGAAAGCCTCACATTTCATATGTATTTAAAATTTCATTTACATATTTCAGTTAAATTTTCAAGTTTTCAGAGGAATCAACAAAAGTTTTTTTGTTTGTTTGTTTTTTGTTTTTTTATCTTTCAGCGTAGTAGGCTGGAAAATGTAACATCTCTTCAGATGTTGGAAACATTCTTCTTAGTATTCAGGAATGCCACTGCTGCTCCTTTTAGCACAATCCCCATATCCCTGGGCTTTTCTGATCCATTTGAGTTAGTTCCTGGTGCACAAGGATTGCTATCTGTGCCATGCTATGGTTCCTATTCCATAATCGAGATTAGCGGTGGGTAAACACGTGAAGTACAGATCATAGGCCAGAACAGGAGAAGACAGTCAGATCTCCCCAACTTGACTCTCTCTATGCTCTCTTCTCATATGCAGTTGGGTTAATGTCTGCTTCACAAGAGAGAAAGAGACTTTCATGCCTCTGCCTGGAAAAGACTGATTCTTGACATGCATGACAGATGTGATCACTTTCCTTCTTGCGTGTGTTCTGATTGTTTTATTTTATTTTGGTCATTTGTTCCCTACTTTTTTTCACTACCTTTATTTTAAGTTCAGGAAGTCCATGTGCAGGTTTGTTACATGGGTAAATTCTGTGTGGTTCAGGCTTGGCGTATGAATTGGCTGGGGTTTGTCTTCTGACTTGTGAAACTAAAACATTGAATCCAATAAACTAAATGCTGAAGCCAAGGGGGAGAATCCTACCTGAGAAAGAACCAGAGAACACATATCCAAATTCTGTCTACTCACATTTTTTAGTGATCTCTGAATCAGGCATTTGTAGAACAGACTAAAGGCATCTCAATTAAAGATCATAACATTCTAATATAGAGGTTGCAAACTGACAACTCATGGGTAATTCCTGCACACAGACATATTTAAATTCAATCTGAACAGATAAGGGAGACGGTGCCCAAAAAATAACGTCTGAAGCTCGAGCCCAGCCCCACCTCCCACCCAAAAAATCACCTGCTAAAACAAAAGAAACAACACTCGGGTTACCCTCTTCGGGTCCCAAGTAGCAAAGAAAAAACAGCAAACAGTGTGCCCTATTCCTTTAAAAGCCAGGGTAAATTTAAAACCTATAATTGATCATTGAAGGTCTTCTCCATGACCCTATAACACTCCAATGCTACCTTGTTGTCAGTGTAAACAAGGGTGTAGCCTGAGAACACTGAGACCACTGACAACCCGTAGCTTTCCTATCAAAAATCCTTAACCCAGTAACCTGCGAATGCATTCAATCATCAAGGAGTGGCAACTGCTTTGCTAACAGAAGAAAGTAGAAAAGTAACTTTTAGAGAAAACCTCACTGTGAGCACACCTCACCAATTCAGAATTATTCTAAGTCAAAAAAGCAAAAGGTAGTTTACTATTCAAAAATATAACACTCCAATACTACCTTGTTGCCAGTGTAAACAAGGGCGTAGCCTGAAAACACTGAGACCACTGAAAACTGGTAGCTTTCCTATCAAAAATCCTTACCCCAGTAATCCATGGATGCATTCAATCTGTAGCGGCAACAGCTTTGCTGACAGAAGAAAGTAGAAAAGTCACTTTTAGAGGAAACCTCATTGTAAGCATACCTCACCAGCTCAGAATTATTCTAAGGCAAAAAGCAAAAAGGTAGTTTACTAACTAAAAAATCTTAAAGTATGAGGCTATTCTGTCAGAAAAAGGTAAATTAACACCAACCACTGATAATTCCCTTAACCCAGCAGATTTCCTAACTGGATTTAAATCTTAATTACCATACAAAGGTCCCACCAGACCTAGGAGGAACTCCCTTCAGGACAGGATAATAGATGGTTCCTCCCAGGTGATTCAGGGAAAAAACACAATGCGTATTCAGTAATTGATAGAGAGACTCTTGTGGAAGCAGAGTTAAAAAAATTGCCTAATTGGTTTCCTCAAATGTGCGAGTTGTTTGCATTCAGGGAAGCCTTAAAGTACTTACAGAATCAAAAACACTATCTCAATCCTGACTCAAAAGATTACCTACACCCTCTCTGAAATGAATTTGCATAAGAACTGTTGTTTATGTGAATGAATCTTGATGGGGCAGCTGGGTTGTTTTGAAATATTCAGGAAGCCAGCCCAGGTCTAAGCCAGCCCAGGTCTAGGACTCACACCTGAGCACAAAGGCAATGTTGGGCATGCTGGTAAGGATCACTAGAATCCAGCAGCCTGGATCCCTTTCTTTGTGGTCAAGAAGGAAGGAAAAGGGGTGCAGGACTGCTGCATCAGTGAGCATAACTAATCTGATAAGCAGAGGTCCATGGGTGGTTACGCACCCTGGAAAGGAATAAGCATTAGGACCATAGCGGACGCTCTAGGACTAATGCTCATCAGAAAATGACTAGTGGTGCTGGCATCCTTATGTTCTTTTTTTAGAAGGGAAACATTACCCCCAAGGCAAAAACACCCCTAAGATGTATTCTGGAGAATTGGGACCAATTTGACCTTCAGACGCTAAGAAAAACATGATGTATATTCTTCTGTAGTACCGCCTGGCCACAGTATCCTCTTCAAGGAGGAGAAATCTGGCCTCCTGAGGGAAATATAAATTATAGCACCATCTTACAGCTAGACCTCTTTTGTAGAAAAAAAGGCAAATGGAGTGAAGTGCCATATGTACAAACTTTCCTTTCATTGAGACACAACTCGCAGTTATGTAAAAAGTGTGATTTATGCCTACAGGAAGCCCTCAGAGTCTACCTCCCTACCCCAGCGTCCCCCCGACTCCTTCCCCAACTAGTAAGGCCCACCCTTCAACCCAAACAGTCCAAAAGGAGGTAGACAAAGGGGTAAACAATGAACCAAAGAGTGCCAATATTCCCCGATTATTCCCCCTCCAAGCAGTGAGAGAAGGAGAATTCGGCCCAGAGTGCATGTACCTTTTTCTCTCTCAGACTTGAAGCAAATTAAAATAGACCTAGGTAAATTCTCAGATAACCCTGATGGCTATATTGATATTTTATAAGGGTTAGGGCAATCCTTTGATCTGATGTGGAGAGATATAATGTTACTGCTAAATCAGACACTAACCTCAAATGAGAGAAGTGCCACCATAACTGCAGCCAGAGAGTCGGGTTGTCTCTGGTATCGCAGTCAGGTCAATGATAGGATGACAACAGAGGGAAAAGAACAGTTCCCCACAGGCCAGCAGGCAGTTCCCAGTGTACACCCTCACAGGGACTCAGAATCAGATTAAGGAGATTGGTGCCGCAGACATTTGCTAACTTGCATGCTAGAAGGACTAAGGAAAACTAGGAAGAAGTCTGTGAATGATTCAATG
Source organism: Rhinopithecus bieti (assembly GCF_001698545.2). Taxonomy (NCBI): domain Eukaryota; kingdom Metazoa; phylum Chordata; class Mammalia; order Primates; family Cercopithecidae; genus Rhinopithecus; species Rhinopithecus bieti. The sequence goes on from NW_016810352.1 coordinate 87,797, forward strand.
ATATCCACTATAACACAGGGAAAGGAAGAAAACTTATTGCTTTTTTGGGGAGACTAAGGGAGGCAGTGAGGAAGCATACCCCTCTGTCACCTGACTCTATTGACGACCAGGTAATCTTAAAGGATGAGTTGATCACTCAATCAGCTTCAGACATTAGGAAAAAACTTCAAAAGTCTGCCTGAGGCCTGGAGCAAAACCTAGAAACTCTATTGAACTTGGCAACCTTGGTTTTTTATAATAGAGATCAGGAGGAGCAGGCGGAACAGGACAAACGAGATAAAAAGAAGGCCACCACTTTAGTCATGGCCCTTGGCAAGTGGACTTTGGAGGCTCTAGAAAAGGGAAATGCTGGGCAAATCGAATGCCTAATAGGGCTTACATCCAGTGTGGTCTGCAAGGACACTTTAAAAAAGATTGTCCAAGAAGAAATAAGTCACTCCCTCATCCATGCCCCTTATGTCAAGGGAATCACTGGAAGGCCCACTACCCCAGGAGACAAAGGTCCTCTGAGTCAGAAACCACTAACCAGATAATCCAGCAGCAGGACTGAGGGTGCCTGGGGCAAGTGCCAGCCCATGCTGTCACCCTCACAGAACCCCGGTATGCTTGACCATTGAGGGCCAGGAGGTTAACTGGACACTGGCGCAGCCTTCTCAGTCTTACTCTCCTGTCCCGGACATCTGTCCTCCAGATCTGTCACTATCTGAGGGGTCCTAGGATAGCCAGTCACTAGATACTTCTCCCAGCCACTAAGCTGTGACTGGGGAACTTTACTCTTTTCACATGCTTTTCTAATTATGCCTGAAAGCCCCACTCCCTTGTTAGGGAGAGACATTCTGTCAAAAGCAGGGGCCATTATACACCTGAACATAGGAGAAGGAACACCTGTTTGTTGTCCCCTGCTTGAAGAAGGAATTAATCCTGAAGTCTGGGCAACAGAAGGACAATATGGATGAGCAAAGAATGCCCATCCTGTTCAAGTTAAACTAAAGGATTCCACCTCCTTTCCCTACCAAAGGCGGTACCCCCTTAGACCTGAGGCTCAACAAGGACTCCTAAAGATTGTTAAGGATCTAAAAGCCCAAGGCCTAGTAAAACCATGCAATAGCCCCTTCAATACTTCAATTTTAGGAGTACAGAAACCCAACGGACAGTAGAGGTTAGTGCAAGATCTCAAGATTATCAATGAGACTGTTGCCCCTCAATACCCAGCTGTACCTAACCCTTATACTCTGCTTTCCCAAATACCAGAGGAAGCAGAGTGGTTTACAGTCCTAGACCTTAAGGGTGTCTTTTTCTGCATCCCTATATATCCTGACTCTCAGTTCTTGTTTGCCTTTGAAGATCCTTCAAACCCAGCGTCTCAACTCACCTGGACTGTTTTACCCTCAGGGTTCAGGGATAACCCCATTTATTTGGCCAGGCATTAGCCCAAGACTTGATCCAGTTCTCATACCTGGACACTCTTGTCCTTTGGTGTGTGGATAATTTACTTTTAGCCACCTGTTCAGAAACCTTGTGCCATCAAGTCACCCAAGCACTCTTAAATTTCCTCACTACCTGTGGCTACAAGGTTTCCAAAGCAAAGGCTCAGCACTGCTCACAGCAGGTTAAATACTTAGGGCTAAAATTATCCAAAGGCACCAGGGCCCTCAGTGAGGAATGATCCAGCCTATATTGGCTTATCCTTATCCCAAAACTCTAAAGCAACTAAAAGTGTTCCTTGGCATAACAGGTTTCTGCCGAATATGGATTCCCAGGTACAGCGAAATAGCCAGACCATTATATACACTAATTAAGGAAACTCAGAAAGCCAATACTCACTTAGTAAGATGGACACTTGAAGCGGAAGTGGTTTTCCGGGCCCTAAAGAAGGCCCTAACCCAAGCTCCAGTGTTAAGCTTGCCAACGGGGCAAGACTTTTCTTTATATATCACAGATAAAACAGGAATAGCTCTAGGAGCCCTTACACAAGTCCAAGGGAGGAGCTTGCAACCCGTGGCATACCTGAGTAAGGAAATTGATGTAGTGGCAAAGGGTTGGCCTCATTGTTTACGGGTAGTGGCAGCAGTAGCAGTCTTAGTATCTGAGGCAGTTAAAATAATACAGGGAAGAGATCTTACTGTGTGGACATCTCATGATGTGAATGGCATACTCACTGCTAAAGGAGATTTGTGGCTGTCAGACAACTGTGAGGAAAGTAACTAAAATTGTAAATCCCCATGGCCCTCCCTTATCATATTTTTCTCTTTACTGTTCTCTTAACCCCTTTCACTCTCACTGCACCCCCTCCATGCCGCTGTATGACCAGTAGCTCCCCTTACCAAGAGTTTCTATGGAGAACGTGGTGTCCTGGAAATATTGATGGCCCATCATATAGGAGGTTATCTAAGGGAACCCCCACCTTCACTGCCCACATCCATATGCCCTGCAACTGCTATAACTCTGCCACTCTTTGCAAATGTTCATTATTGGACAAGGAAAATGATTAATCCTAGTTGTCCTGGAGGACTTGGAGCCACTGTCTATTAGACTTACTTCACCCATACCAGTATGTCTCATGGGGGTGGAGTTCAAGATCAGGCAAGAGAAAAACATGTAAAGGAAGTAATCTACCAACTGACCCGGGTACATATCACCCCTAGCCCCTACAAAGGACTAGATCTCTTAAAACTACATGAAACCCTTCATACCCATACTCGCTATAATATTGCTACTCCTCTTTGAACCCTGTATCTTTAACTTCCTTGTTAAGTTTGTCTCTTCCAGAATTGAAGATAGTTCTTTAAATGGAGCCCCAGATGCAGTCCATGACTAAGATCAACCGTGGACCCCTGGACTGGCCTGCTAGCCCATGCTCTGATGTTAACGATATCAAAGGCACCCCTCCCAAGGAAATCTCAACTGCACAACCTCTACTCTGCCCCAGTTCAGCAGGAAGGAGTAAGAGTGGTTGTCAGCCAACCTCCCGAACAGCACTTGGGTTTTCCTGTTGAGAGGAGGGACTGAGAGACAGGACTAACTGGATTTCCTAGGTCGACTAAAAATCCCTAAGCCTAGCTGGGAAGGTGACCACTTCCACCTTTAAACATTATGCCCCTCCAAGCGGTGGGAGGAGGAGAATTCAGCCCAGCCGTAGTGCATGTACCTTTTTCACTCTCAGACTTAAAACAAATTAAAATAGACCTAGGTAAATTCTAAAATAACCCTGATCGCTATACTGATGTTTTACAAGGGTAAGGACAATCCTTTGATCTGACATGGAGAGATATAATGTTACTGCTAAATCAGACACTAACCCTAAATGAGAGAAGTGCCGCCATAACTGCAGCCCGAGAGCTTGGCAATCTCTGGTATCTCAGTCAGGTCAACGATAGGATGACAACAGAGGAAAGAAAATGATTCCCCACAGGCCAGCAGGCGTTTCCCAGTGTAGACCCTCATTGGGACACAGAATCAGAGCATGGAGATTGGCCCCGCAGACATTTGCTAACTTGCGTGCTAGAAGGACTAAGGAAAACTAGGAGGAAGCCTATGAATTATTTAATGACGTCCACTATAACACAGGGAAAGGAAGAAAATCCTACTGCCTTTCTGGAGAGACTAAGGAAGCATATAGGGAGCATACCTCCCTGTCACCTAATTCTATTGAAGGCCAACTAATCTTAAAGGATAAGTTAAAGGATAAGTCAGCTGCAGACATTAGGAAAAAACTTCAAAAGTCCGCCTTAGGCCCAGAGCAAAACTTAGAAACCCTATTGAACTTGGCAACCTCGGTTTTTTATAATAGAGATGAGGAGGAGCAGGCGGAACGGGACAAACAGGATTTAAAAAAAGGCCACCACTTTAGTCATGGCCCTCAGGCAAGTGGACTTTGGAGGCTCTGGAAAAGGGAAAAGCTAAGCTGGGCAAATCGAATATCTAATAGGGCTTCCTTCCAGTGAGGTCTACAAGGACACTTTAAAAAAGATTGTCCAAGTAGAGGTAAGCCACCCTCTCGTCCATGCCCCTTATGTCAAGGGAATCACTAGAAGACCCAATGCCCCAGGGGACGAAGGTCCTCTGAGTCGGAAGCCACTAACCAGATGATCCAGCGGCAGGACTGAGGGTGCCTGGGGCAAGCGCCAGCCCATACCATCACCCTCACAGAGCCCTGGGTATGCTTGACCATTGAGGAACAGGAGGTTAACTGTCTTCTGGACACTGACACAGCCTTCTCTGTCGTACTCTCCTGTCCCAGACAACTGTCCTCAGATCCGTCACTACCCAAAGGGTCCTAGGACAGCCAGTCACTAGGTACTTCTCCCAGCCACTAAGTTGTGACTGGGAAACTTTACTCTTTTCACATGCTTTTCTAATTATGGCTGAAAACCCCACTCCTTTGTTAGGGAGAGAGAGTCTAGCAAAAGCGGGGGCCATTATACACCTGAACATAGGAAAAGGAACACCCGTTTGTTGTCCCCTGCTTGAGGAAAGAATTAATCCTGAAGTCTAGGCAACAGAAGGACAAGATGGATGAGCAAAGAATGCCTGTCCTGTTCAAGTTAAACTAAAGGATTCTGCCTCCTTTCCCTACCGAAGGCAGTACTCCCTTAGACCTGAGACCCAACAAGGACTCCAAAAGATTACTAAGGACCTAAATCCCAAGGTCTAGTAAAACTATGCAGTAGCTCCTGCAATACTCCAACTTCAGGAGTACAGAAACCCAATGGACAGTGGAAGTTAGTGCAAGATCTCAGGATTATCAATGAGGCCATTGTCCCTCTATACCCAGCTGTACCTAACCCTTATACTCTGCTTTCCCAAATACCAGAGGAAGCAGAGTGGTTTACAGTCCTGAACCTTAAGGATGCCTTTTTCTGCATCCCTGTATATCCTGACTCTCAATTCTTGTTTGCTTTTGAAGATGCTTCAAACCCAACATCTCAACTCACCTGGGTTGTTTTGCCCCAAGGGTTCAGGGATAACCCCCATCTATTTGGCCAGGCATTAGTCCAAGACTTGAGCCAATTCTCATACCTGGACACTCTTGTCCTTTGGTACATGGATGATTTACTTTTAGCCGACCATTCAGAAACCTTGTGCCATCAAGCCACCCAAGAGCTCTTAAATTTCCTCACTACCTGTGGCTACAAGGTTTCCAAACCAAAGGCTCAGCTCTGCTCACAGCAGGCTAAATACTTAGGGCTAAAATTATCCAAAAGCAACAGGGCCCTCAGTGAGGAATGTATCCAGCCTATACTGGCTTATCCTCATCCCAAAACCTTAAAGCAACTAAGAAAGTTCCTTGGCATAACAGGTTTCTGCCGAATATGGATTTCCAGGTACAGCAAAATAGCCAGACCATTATATACACTAATTAAGGAAACTCAGAAAGCCAATACGCATTTAGTAAGATGGACACCTGCGGCTTTCCAGGCCCCAAAGAAGGCCCTAACCCAAGCCCCAGTGTTAAGCTTGCCAGCAGGACAAGACTTTTCTTTATATATCACAGATAAAACAGGAATAGCTCTAGGAGCCCTTACACAAGTCCAAGGGAGGAGCTTGCAACCCGTGGCATACCTGAGTAAGAAATTGAT
>NW_016810352.1:93428-100497 GCF_001698545.2 Rhinopithecus bieti
CTTTGGGTCCCCTTCCTTTGTATGGGAGCTCTAATTTCACTCTATTAAATCTTGCAACTGAAAACAAAACAAAACTCATGAGAGAAAAGTAAGAGAAACACAAATCTTCATAATTTAACATTCAGTGTATCCAGGATATAGCAGAAAATTGCTAGGCATATAAAGAACTAAGAAAATAGAACACAGCCTAAAGAGAAAAATAATCAGTTGAGCCTGACCCTGAGATAAACAGTTGTTGGAATTATTAAACAAATACTTTAAAGTGGCTATAACAACCACCCTCAATGAAATAAACAAAATATGGTTTTAATAAGTAAAACTGTCAGCAAAAATGTAAGAAACCTCAATAGAGAAGGAGAAACAATAAAACCAAACTAAATGGAAATTCTAAAATTAGAAGATATATTTTCTGGAATTAAAAGTTCACAATAGACTAAGCCAAATGAAACGACAAAGGAACAAGTAAATATATTTGAAGATAGATCAATCAAAATTACCTTATGTGAGGCTGGACGCAGTGGCTCCTGCCTGTATTCCCAGAACTTTGGGAGGCCGAGGCAAACGGATCACCTGAGATCAGAAGGTTGAGACCAGCCGGACCAACAAGGAGAAACACCGTCTCTACTAAAAATACACAATTAGCGCAGTGGCATGTGCCTAAAATTCCAGCTACTCGGGAGGCTGAGGTAGGAGAATTGCTTGAACCTGGGAAGCAGAGGTTGCAGTGAGCCAAGATTGCATCATTGCACTCCAGTCTGGGCAACAAGAGCAAAACTCAGCATGCAGAGAGAAAAACAATAAACTGAGATTCAGATAACTCTTAGGTGTTATCAAATGATTTGACATATGTGTAAATGGAATATCAAAAGATCATGAGAAAGAATGGGGCAGAAAAAATTTTTCAGAAATAGTAGCTCAAAGTTTTCCAAATTTGATGAAAAACAGAAATGGGAAGATTTGAGATACTCAGTGAATGCCACGCAGAGTAAACATAAAAGAAGTTCATGCCAAGGAGCATCACAGTCAAACTATTGGAAGTCAAAGATGTTTCTAGGAATACTATGTAACCATAAAAAAAGAATGAGATCATGTTTTTTAGCAATAGGAATGAAGTAGAGTCCATTATCTTAAGAGAACTAACACAGGAACAAAAAACAAATACTGCGTGTTCTCACATATAAGTGGGAGCTAAACAATGAGAATACATGGACACAAAGGTGGGAACAACAGACACTGGGGCCTACTTGATGGTGGAGGTGAGAAAGGGTGAGAATCAAAAATCTACCTGTCAGGTACTATGCTTATTACCTGGGTGGCAAAGTAATCTGTACACCAAGCCTTTACAACACCCAATTTACCCATATGATAATCCTGCATATGTACCCCCTGCACCTAAAATATGAGTTGGAAGGAAACAAAGAAATTCAAAGATAAAGAGCAAATCTTGAAAGGAGAAAGAGCAAGATGCAATGTGAAGAAACAGGGGCGGGGGCTGCTGGGGATGGGAGACAGTGGGGATGGGGGACAGAGACAATCGGAGACAGATCCACTTAATACCCAATTTCATCAGAAACAAGGGATTCCACAAGATGATGAAGCAGAAATATTTAAGTGTTAAAATAAAACTATAAACCTATAGTTCTATATTCAGCAAAACAACTCTTTAAAATGAAAGAAAATAAAGACATTTTCAGGTAAAAGAAAACTAAAATAATTCCAGGTCTGCATTACAAGAAATGCTAAAGGTAGTTCTTCAGGTTAAAGGGAAATAATTCCAGATAGAAAGTTAGATCATTAGAAAAGTAAAAACGGCATCAGAACAGTAACTATCTGCCTAAATGCAAGGACTATTTTTTAAAAAATTTTGCTCTTTTCTGCTTAATTGCTTTATAAACCACATAACGGTTCAGTACAAAATGATAACATTGTCTTGCATTGTAACATATATAGATATAATACCTATGACAATGATAGCATAGAATACATTATTAACTATAAACAGACTGTAGAATTAGGGATTAATAACATAAGCTCTAGGGAAATCATTAAGAAATAAAATTCAGGCAGGTCATAGTGGCTCACACCAGTAATCCCAACACTTCTGGGAGACCAAGGTGAGAACTTAAGGGACTGCCAGACTAGCATGCGCAACAAAGTGAGACCCCCATCTCCACAAAAAAAAAAAAAAAAAAAAACAAATTAGCAGTGTATGGTGGCATGCACCTTTAGTCCCAGGTACTTGGGAGCTGAGGTGGGAGGATCATGTGAACCCAGGAAGTAGAGGCTGCAGTGAGCTATTATTTCACCTCTGCATTCCAGCCCGGCCTGGGTAACAGAGTGAGACCTCATCTTTATAAATAAATAAACAAACAAACAAACACAAATAAATGAAAAAATAAATAAAATGCAAAGAATTTTAAGTAAACATTTATCAGGAAATAATAATGTATTTCTTAAAAAATCTAGTTGATAAAAGGCAAGAAAGGAAGAAAAGAGGAACAAAAAGCAGAGGGCAGAAACTAAAAACACAAAAAATTGGTGGACTCAAACATATGTCAATAATGTTACCTTAAAAATTTCTTACCTAAATATTCCAAATAAATTGTCAAAATGGGTAAAAAGAAAACAAGACTCAACAATATATAGTCTAAAAGAGATGCATTTTAATAAAAGGTATAGGTTGAAAGTAAATGGATATAAAAATATACAAATAGTAAGCATAAGAAGATGAGAATGGTCATATTGATCAGATGAAAGAGATTTCAAGATAAAATGTATTACAAGAGATAAAGAAGAACATTTCACAATGATAAAAATTCATCAGGAAGATGTAACAATCATAAACGTATGTCCCACGAGAGAGCTTCAAAATACATGAGGCAGTAGTTGACAAAATTTAATAGCAAAATAGATAATTCCACAAGCATAGTTGGAGAATTTAATAGTCTGTATTAGTTATCTATTTTATGTAACAAATTACCTCACAATAATTGACTTAAAACCACAAACATTTATTTCAGTTTTTAGGCACAGCTTAACTAGGTCCTCTGGCTCTGGGTCTCTCATAAGGCTGCACTCAAGGTATTGCTTGGGGCTGTAGCCGTCACAATGTTTCACCGGAAGAAGATCCAGTTCTAAGTTCACTCATGTGGCTGTTGACAGGCATTAGAAGTTCCAGGTCAAAGTTCATTCATGTGGCTATTGGCAGGCCTTAGGTCTCTTCAATGGCTGTAGGCCACTAAAAACATTTGCTTCTTGCTACATGTGCCTCTCTATAGGCTTTTCACAATATGTTAGCTTGCTTTCTCAAGTGCAAAGGGAGAGACAGAGAAAGAGAGAAGTACTTAATGAGCACTTCTCCATATGCTGCCCCATGAATGAATTATTTCCTTTGAATGTATTTTGACTTTCCAAATTTTTGTCTTTCCATATTGTAAATTCTTCAGTAGAAGAAATCATGGCCTTTTCTTTATTACATCCATTTCCCTGTTTTACCCTCCAGTGTTAACTTCATGGTTCTACAATGTCACAAAATTTATAGCAGTTAACATGTTTAGTGTTACTCATGGCCTCAGGAAGGGCATACTGGCATGTGCAAAGCCATCCAAATAGAACACCAATGCGGAATTTTCAAAACATGTAAACTACACATAGCTAACTATTGTATAGCCAGTTCATGAAGTTTAGAATTTGTAGAGTGATAGCTTAAATATTTTAGGATATATTTCTAAGAACAATACAGGAAGTGGTATTTGAATTAACAGCTCCAGGATTTTTGACTTTTTGTCTTTGTACATTTGTGTTATGGAAGGGAACTAAGGGCATCTAGCAATTTTTAAAAAGGTAGTAAATTCTTATCCAGCTCTACTTATTGGAAGTTGCAGAATGGCAATATAAAGCTACTTGAGTCTCGATTGCTAAGGAAAAATAGAAATACAATTTCAGGAGCTAACCCCTCCATTATATTAATGGGTTCTCTCTAACAGAATTTCTTTTTTTTTTAAATTTCCAACTTTTATTTCAAGTTCAGGAGGACCTGTGCAGGATGTGCAGATTTGTTACATAGGTAAATATGTGCCATGGTGGTTTGCTGTACAGATCATCCCATCATCTAGGTATTAAGCCCAGTATCCATTACTATTCTTCTTGATGCTCTCCCTCCTCTCAGCCCCACCCTCCAACAGGCCTCAGTGTGTGTTGTTCCCCACAATGTGTCCATGTGTTCTCAACATTCAGCTCTCACTTATAAGTGAGAACATGTGGTATTCAGTTTTCTGTTTCTTCATTAGTTTGCTGAGGATAATGGCTTCCAGCGCTATCCATGTCCCTAGAAAGGACATGATCTTATCCTTTTTGATGGCTACATAGTATTCCATGTTGTATATGTACCACATTTTCTTTATCCAGTCTATCACTGATGGACATTTAGGTTGATTCCATGTTTTTGCTATTGGGAATAGTCCTGCAATGAACACATGTGTCCATATATCTTTATAATAGAATAATTCCTATTCCTTTGAGTATATACCCAATAATGGGATTGCTGGATCAAATGGTATTTCTGCCTCTATGTCTTTGAGGAATTGTCACACTGTCTTTGACAATGGTTGAACTAATTTACACTCCCACCAGCAGTGTAAAAGCTTTCCTTTTTCTCCACAACCTTGCCAGCATCTGTTATTTACTTTTTAATAATTGCCATTCTGACTGGTGTGAGATGGTATCTCATTGTGGTTTTGATTTGCATTTCTCTAATGACCAGTGATGTTGAGATTTTTTTTCACATGCTTGTTGGCTGCATGTACATCTTCTTTTGAGAAGTGTCTGTTCATGTCCTTTGCCTACTTTTTAATGGAGTTGTTTGTTATTTTCCTTGTAAATTTGTTTAAGTTCCTTGTAGATCCTGGATATTATCCCTTTGTCAGATGGATAGATTGCAAAAATTTTCTCCCATTCTGAAGTTGTCTGTTCACTATGATGATAGTTTCTTTTGCTATGCTCTTTAGTTTAATTAGATCCCATTTGTTAATTTTTGCTTTTCTTACAATTGCTTTTGGCATCTTCATTATGAAATCTTTGCCCATGCCTATGTCCTGAATGGCATTACCTAGATTTTCTTCTGGGTTTTTTATAGTTTATAGTTATTTGTTTGAAATGCTTGTTTCCCGGTGCCATAAAGAAATAGTACTTGAACATAATTTCCTCAGCAAGGCCATTTTTATACTTTCTGCAGAAAAGGTACACTTGCCGCAGTTTTGCCACGAGAGTACGCCGAACAAAGGAGACAGGGTCATTTGTAACCTGACGTGTCCATCCTACTGCTGTGTCCGTTTCCATTGGCTGGAACAGGACCTCATATTCTGTATTTGCCCTGATTGGCTAGCAATTTAGAACGTTTTAAAAGAGGCATAGGCAGAGGAGAACAAAGGAAGGAGGAAGTAACTTGTGGAATGCTGAGAAAGGTAAAAACACCTTCAAATAAGGAAGAGGAACAGGCTATGACCTAATGCTTGCTTCTACCAGGATAAGCATGCCAGGGCAAATATTTAGGCTAAATTGTGGGGGCAAAGAACATAAAGTACGTTGATTTCTTTATTACAGCTAGCAGATATTTAAGAATGCTAGCCCAGGTTGCCAGGTGCGGTGGCTCATGCCTGTAATCCCAGCACTTTGGGAGGCCGAGGTGGGCAGATCACGAGGTCAGGAGATCATTCTGGCTGACACGGTGAAACCCCGTCTCTACTAAAAACACAAAAAAATTGGCCGGGCATGTTGATGGGTGCCTGTAGTCCCAGATACTCAGGAGGCTGAGGCAGGAGAATGGCGTGAACCCAGGAGGCAGAGCTTGCAGTGAGCAGAGATCGGGCCACTGCACTCCAGTCTGGGTGACAGAGCGAGACTCCATCTCAAAAAAAAAAAAAGGAAAAATATAAAAGGATGTTAGCACAGGTCTTTGAATAAATTTTGCTTCTAAGAGAAGTTACTATTTATTCCTAGACAGGGAGGAAAGTCTTTGAAGAGGAACCTCTACTTTACTTTTTACACATTTAAGTCTTTAATCCATGTTGAGTTAATTTTTGCATATGGTGTAAGGAAGGGGTCCAGTTTCAACTTTCTGCATATAGCTAACCAGTTGTCCCAGCACCATTTATTACACAAGGAATCCTTTCCCCATTGCTTGTTTTATCGTGTTTGTCCAAGGTCAGATGGTTGTAAGTGTGCAGTCTTATTTCTGAGTTGTGTATTCTGTTCCATTGGTCTATGTGTCTGTTCTTATACCAGTACCATGCTATTTTGGTTCCATGGCCATGTATATAGTTTGAAGTCAGGTAGCATAATGCCTCCAGCTTTGTTCTTTTGCTTAGGATTGTCTTGGCTATTCAGGCTTGTTTTTGTTGTTCCATATGAATTTTAAAATAGTTTTGTTTTCTGGTTATGTGAAGAATGTCAATGGTAGTTTAATGGGAATAGCATTGAATCTATAAATTGCTTTGGGCAGTATGGCCATTTTCATAATATTTATTCTTTGTATCCATGAGCATGGAATGTTTTTTCCGTTTGTTTGTGTCATCTCTGAGTTGATTGAACAGTGATTTATAGTTCTCCTTGAAGAGGTCCTCCTTCACTTCCCTTGTTAGCTGTTTTCCTAGGCATTTTATCCTTTTTGTGGCAATTGTGAAGAGGAGATCATTCTGATTTGGCTCTCAGCTTGCCTATTGTTGGTGTATAGGAATGCTAGCAATTTCTGCACATTGATTTTGTATCCTGAGACTTTGCTGAAGTTGCTTATCAGCTTAAGGAGATTTTGGGCTGACACAATGGGGTTTTGGGATCAGGGCGGAGCAAGATGGCCAAATAGGAACAGTTCCAGTCTCCAACTCCCAGTGCGAGCGACACAGAAGACCGGTGATTTCTGCATTTTCAACTGAGGTACTGAGTTCATCTCACTAGGGAGTGCCAGACAATCGGTGCTGGTCAGTCGTTGCAGCCCGAACAGCCAGAGCTGAAGCAGGGCGAGCCATCACCTCACCTGGGAAGCTCAAGGGGGAAGGAAATCCCTTTTCCTAGC
>NW_016810353.1:0-14251 GCF_001698545.2 Rhinopithecus bieti
CAGGCTGAAACTGGCTTAACTTTCCCAAGTCACACAGGTAGTCTTACCTCAGAGCCCTCACTCCTAACAACCACTGTTTCAGTTGGAACAGAAGATTTCTAGTCTGTCTCTTTGGGCCAGGGAGAGAAGGGGAGCCCTATGCTTTCGAGGGCCCATATTGTTCTGATATCAGGAAACCTAGAGTTGATAGTAAACATTTAGGGGAGAAAGAGCTGAAGACTGTTGTAAAGTAACCAATCCTTTCCGACCTAGCTGGAGAGTTTCCTGACAGGAGCTCTAGTCTCCTAGAAAATTGTGCCCTTTAGGGACGGAGACCACCCTGTCACATCCCAGGTCAGTATGGTGTTTGTTGGCAGGTTAACATTCTTTGTGGCTCTATTTTGAATTTATCAGAGGGTTGGGACTCTTTAACCACCTGATTTTGTTATCTCCAGGATTATTTTCAGTGTAGAAGAGGGACCTGTCCCATTCATGCTATTTTATGGAGAGGTAGCTGCCATTTGGGAATTTGTGTATTTCATTGGTGACAGACCCTGAGAACCTCTAACATCACCATCCTGGGCTTCCCTGCTGCCCCTCTGCAACACCCCCCAGGTCCCAGGTCCTGAGCATGTGCCTGATTTCAGAATGATCAGTGCCACACTGCTATCTTCCCTGTGTGTCTGGCAGTCAGGCAGACTTCAGGAGTCAGGAGCCTGCCTCCTGCTTGCTCCTTTCAGAGAGCACTATGTGTGGATACTAGGATTGGGGAAACTACGTGACAATTCTGACTCATTGCAGCTTCAACAACGGGCTCCACAATGAGCTCTAAGCATGACAGTGGGTCCAATGCTATGTCTGGGGAAAACAAAGAACTACACTGAAGAGCAGCTACACCTGACACGGGGACAAGGAGAAACAGGACACACTAAAGGACAGGCTAACCTGACACTGGACTGCATCTTTGGAGGCCTGCAGTGCTGTCCTCATAGAAATGCAAAGCAGATCCAAAATTACTATGATCTTTAAAAGGTCAGAGTGAGGTTGAATATTGATTTTCTTTAAGATGCTTTATCAATTAGAGACCAGAGGTTTTTTTTTCCTGATGATATTTATTTCATAAATGTAATTATTTTCTAAAACATATTAAAATAGAAAACATGTTCTTTTAATCAATTTATACAAAGAAAATACCAATATAGTAATAAAATACTGAAAATATATGAAAAGCACCAGAACATTAGAGAAATTACACTGGCAACAATTCTAGGAATATATTTTTTTTTGTAGTTGTACAATAAAGTGCTATTAAATCCAGTCAAAATTAGTGGCGATATATAAAACAGTTATGGTAGTATGAAATTTGAGGCCAGGTTTACCAGCAATCGCATTTTAGGCTACTTGCAGATCAAGGTCATGATATTTCACGAATGCTTCCATGGAAAATCTATTAATTTCCATTCCTAAGTGAAAACAAATATCTAAATCTAAATGTTGGTTCCTTGGTAATTTGGTCATGACTAGGTAATGACATGATTAAAATAAAATTACTGATTAGAGTACCAAAATAATCATGCAATTATGATTAAATAAAACAAATGAAGACAGAATAAAATCAAGTGTAAATATATGATTAATCAAGACAAGTACAAACATTTAGATGCCTTTGATTTTATAGTTAATTTTCAGTAATCCTGCTTAGTCACATTTAATAGATACACAAACATTAACAAGATATGTTATTAAATTCAACTGACCAGACATTGAGCAAGGATATTTTAGTGGGTCAACATAATTTTCATATGAAACATTAAAGGGACACCGTTAGGACAATGCATTTTCAATCTTGGCTAATTATTTCCTCATTTATTTGCCAAGGAACAGAAAACATACACAACTACTTTGGGATTAGATTATATTAAGGCCAAAATCTACCATGTAAGGGGAAGCCACTGTGCACACATACAGGGAGATACTGTGCACAGTACTTAGGGTGGACTGCAGTCCGTTTCACAGCTGGAGGTGGCAAACTGAAACAGAAAACCCCAAATTAAGACAAAGTAGCACACCAGTGTCCTTTTAAGGTTTTATTTTCTAGGCCAATTTTGAAGGAATTCTGTTATATCATTCTTCATAACTCAGTTTTGGAATGAACTTCTTGAAGATGAAAGCCAACAATACTACCCTTCAGAATAGTAATAACATCTCCAAACATGGCTCAATCGAAACTCAACATTTTACAGGCAGACTGTTTTTTCTTTCAAATAAAGTAGATGTACATGTGAAGCAACATAGACCCAAACTGGCCATATTAATGAGAAAACAAACTAATTTCATCGCCTCTGCTACTGCAAGGTGTATCTTTTAGGATTTTAGGAATACCAGGTGGGTACTACCATATCAAAGGCAGAATATCAAGTAAGTAAGTCAATTGGTCCTAGTTTGAAGGTTTCACAGATCATCGTGAGTTACATTTTTCATTCTTTAAATGGAGAGCTGACACCTGGGCATCTATGTTTCTTTTTATTTCTTTCTTTTCACCTTTTTAGATACTCTAGTATTTTGTAAATTTCCTTGTCATGGGCCGACTTTAACAAGGAACATTTTAAAATCTAAATTTATTATCCTGCTTAGCATCTCATACAACTAACTTTTCAAAACATTTATATCTAACACCTTTCATTTAGAAATGAGGAGGGAGACAGTGCAATTCATGGTCCACAGAGACCCCTCTGCTCTGGAATGGGGGTGAAGATGGGACAACAGAAGGTCAGGCCTTTTTAATAAATTAGGCAAAAGGTTCAGTGTCCAGCTATAGTGGACAACATGAAACTCCATAAAAATGACTGGATGGGGGACTGCTTGAGACTTTTCTTTTGGGCATTACTAACAGAATTCAAAGAAATTCCAACCACACTTAGTTTTCCAAATTCTACTGAAATGAGAGTGTTCATAAAAAAGCCTGAGATTAATAAAAGGCAGGCTGTTAAGGAACACTGAGAAACAAGGGTTAAGGTAGTTTGGCATTAAATCGGTTTACATTCCAAAAGAATATTGACCATCACCTGGGAGGAATTCTCAAAATTACAAAGTCATGGTTACATAAATTCCTCTATATAAGTATGTTTTCTTTCTCAATATACATGTTCTTCTATATACATAGTATAGAAAAGCTAGTAAGTCAGCTCAGCTATAATAATTCTGTCATAAAAAAGCAGATTACATTTTTTGGCTGCAACAAAGCATGTTACTTATACTTTTCAGTTTAGCTAATGTATTTACACGATAAAACTTAAGCTTTAAAAGTATTCAGATCAAAAGGAAAAAATAAATTATATTTAAACTATTAATTTACACAATGGATATGCCTTTACTTACTTTACTAAATAGCTATAGTCTCTTATAATCAATTTCTCCAGCATTTCTTTATTCTAGCAATTTATTTTCAAGACATGTATGTGTTCCCCTCTAAGTGCTGCATATTTCCTTTTAGGAAGCACAGATGTGCAATGTTTTTAGTAGCTTGGAAGAGTTTTAGGTCTGTTACTTTTTCCAACTAATGGACGAAGGAGCCGTGGTTCCTACTCGGCACCACTTCTTTAACTGTACAATACATAGAAGAAAGAGGTGACAAAAGCAAGCAAGAGCATTGTTAAGGAAAGCAGCAGCTGCTGGAACCAGATACAACGCTGAACTTGGTCTTCAAGCTTCCTATTGCTTTCTAGTAAATGACTGAGCTGAAGAGGGAAAAAGGGATGAAAGATTTATATCAATAAAACAGTCATTAATCATGGGCACGACAAACAGGAATACTAGAAATCCAAACACTGAAAGGATGGGGCCCACTACTCTGTAAGGCTGGTGGAAGGAGGTGGAAGTGCAACAGGGCATTAGATTTGTTTGGTGGACAGATATATCTTTGCTTATTCTCATTTTGAGAGGTCTAAATTTCTAGCTGAGACAGGAGCAGAGCAGTCAGTTCCTGGAGGTACAGAAACCCTTAAGTAGTTCAGCTACTCAGAGAGCCCCTCAGTCTCTTTCAAATTTAAATGCACTACTTGGCACTTTTTTTCTGCAAGACTGAATTATTTGATACTCCCCAAAGCACCTTGTGCATTGCTAAAAATGGCCAAAGCTTTCAAATGGTTAGTAGATCTCCAAAAATAACTCACTTCTTACACCATTTCTTTTCTTTTTTTATTGAGAAATGGTCTTGTTCTGTTGCCCAGACTGGAGGGTAGTGGCATGATCACGGCTCACTGCAGCCTTGACCTCCCAGGCTCAAGCAATCCTCCTGCCTCAGACTCCCGAGTAGCTGGGACTATAGATGTGTGCCACCACACCTGGCTAATTTTCAGTTTTTTTGTAGAGACAGGGTCTCGCTATATTATAGCCCAGACTGGCCTCAAAATACTGGGCTCAAGTGATCCTCCTGCCTTGGCCTCCCAAAGTGCTGGGATTACAGGCAGCACTGCACCTGGCCTGCCTACCATTTCTGATTTGGCATCTCTTCACAAAGAAGACAGTATTTCTGTTGTGTCTATGCCAAAGGTTTTTCCTTATGTCCGTGAGAAAAAAAGGGATTTCTAATGTTGATCAGCATTAACAACTTTGTCTGGGTAGGAAGAAAGTACACTTACTTGTAGACATATATCTTCACTGGTTTTATCTGACATGTTGAAAGCACTGTCTTTTAATGTAAGAGTGTTTGGTTTACTGCTTTCAACAGTATGGCATCTTAACCTATGAAAATCCAAAGAAAATATAACTTCTTAAAAATGTTAATGAATTTTCTTATAAAAGTAAAATATAAAATGAAAACAGCTAAACACAGAAGACTATGTAACAGAGGTGAAAACCCTCACTCCTCTTCCCCAGGTTCACCTAAGACAGCTGCTCTGTGTATAGGTATCTTCCAGCTTCGTTAATTAATGTACGTATAAGGAACACAACATATGGCAGATCCCATTCAGTAAAATTCAAATGAAAGTTTTTATATGGTATTCAGTAGAATTCATCAAAGTATCTTATGATTTGAAGGAAATCACCCTTTCTAGGTAGGAGAAAGGTACTTTCCTTGAGCTTCAGTACCCACCACCAAGCCTCCCTCCCACTTTCTGCGGCAGTAGTCTCCTCTCACAGTCATAGAAAAGCAAACCATCAGTAATCGGTAAAGCAAAAAACAAAGCAAACAAAGCAACTCGAACATAACAAAACCAAAAATCACCCTTCATTTTGAGAGACTGTTTCATAAGAACTTCAAATTANGACGAAGGAGCCGTGGTTCCTACTCGGCACCACTTCTTTAACTGTACAATACATAGAAGAAAGAGGTGACAAAAGCAAGCAAGAGCATTGTTAAGGAAAGCAGCAGCTGCTGGAACCAGATACAACGCTGAACTTGGTCTTCAAGCTTCCTATTGCTTTCTAGTAAATGACTGAGCTGAAGAGGGAAAAAGGGATGAAAGATTTATATCAATAAAACAGTCATTAATCATGGGCACGACAAACAGGAATACTAGAAATCCAAACACTGAAAGGATGGGGCCCACTACTCTGTAAGGCTGGTGGAAGGAGGTGGAAGTGCAACAGGGCATTAGATTTGTTTGGTGGACAGATATATCTTTGCTTATTCTCATTTTGAGAGGTCTAAATTTCTAGCTGAGACAGGAGCAGAGCAGTCAGTTCCTGGAGGTACAGAAACCCTTAAGTAGTTCAGCTACTCAGAGAGCCCCTCAGTCTCTTTCAAATTTAAATGCACTACTTGGCACTTTTTTTCTGCAAGACTGAATTATTTGATACTCCCCAAAGCACCTTGTGCATTGCTAAAAATGGCCAAAGCTTTCAAATGGTTAGTAGATCTCCAAAAATAACTCACTTCTTACACCATTTCTTTTCTTTTTTTATTGAGAAATGGTCTTGTTCTGTTGCCCAGACTGGAGGGTAGTGGCATGATCACGGCTCACTGCAGCCTTGACCTCCCAGGCTCAAGCAATCCTCCTGCCTCAGACTCCCGAGTAGCTGGGACTATAGATGTGTGCCACCACACCTGGCTAATTTTCAGTTTTTTTGTAGAGACAGGGTCTCGCTATATTATAGCCCAGACTGGCCTCAAAATACTGGGCTCAAGTGATCCTCCTGCCTTGGCCTCCCAAAGTGCTGGGATTACAGGCAGCACTGCACCTGGCCTGCCTACCATTTCTGATTTGGCATCTCTTCACAAAGAAGACAGTATTTCTGTTGTGTCTATGCCAAAGGTTTTTCCTTATGTCCGTGAGAAAAAAAGGGATTTCTAATGTTGATCAGCATTAACAACTTTGTCTGGGTAGGAAGAAAGTACACTTACTTGTAGACATATATCTTCACTGGTTTTATCTGACATGTTGAAAGCACTGTCTTTTAATGTAAGAGTGTTTGGTTTACTGCTTTCAACAGTATGGCATCTTAACCTATGAAAATCCAAAGAAAATATAACTTCTTAAAAATGTTAATGAATTTTCTTATAAAAGTAAAATATAAAATGAAAACAGCTAAACACAGAAGACTATGTAACAGAGGTGAAAACCCTCACTCCTCTTCCCCAGGTTCACCTAAGACAGCTGCTCTGTGTATAGGTATCTTCCAGCTTCGTTAATTAATGTACGTATAAGGAACACAACATATGGCAGATCCCATTCAGTAAAATTCAAATGAAAGTTTTTATATGGTATTCAGTAGAATTCATCAAAGTATCTTATGATTTGAAGGAAATCACCCTTTCTAGGTAGGAGAAAGGTACTTTCCTTGAGCTTCAGTACCCACCACCAAGCCTCCCTCCCACTTTCTGCGGCAGTAGTCTCCTCTCACAGTCATAGAAAAGCAAACCATCAGTAATCGGTAAAGCAAAAAACAAAGCAAACAAAGCAACTCGAACATAACAAAACCAAAAATCACCCTTCATTTTGAGAGACTGTTTCATAAGAACTTCAAATTAATCTACAACACCTTTTATACCAGTGTTTCTTACCCTTTCAAAATATTCCCATAACCATGTCTTTGAACAAAAGAAAACTGTTGATAAAACAGAAAGTAGGCCCTCCTGTAATAGAATTTGAAAATTTAAATATTACATGTAAAAACAAGGCAGGGTGCTGACCTCCATTTGCTTCTCCCTCCTCTGGACTAAGGCTAATCTCCCCTGCTTTGGTCCCCCACACACTTTCAGCCTTCTCAGGAATTTCACTGTTCATAATCTATTTTCATGATCTATCAGCTAAGCTCTTGAGTTTTTGTAGAGAGGAGGTTTCCCTATGTTGCCCAGGCTGGTCTTGGACTCCTGGGCTCAAGCAATCCTCCCACCTCAGCCTCTCAAAGTGTTGGGATTACAGGTGTGAGCCACTGTGGCCAGCCCCGAAGATTTCATTCAACCATAGCCATTATCAGGTTTCCCAGCTTCTCCTCTATAAAGTAGGAAAAATGCCTTCTTCCCTCACAGGGCTGTCTTCATGACTGAATGAATCAGTATGTCTAAAGCATCTAGAACAGTGCTGGCATATAGCAAATTCCACTGTAGTGTGAACTTGGTATCACTGCCCACCGTCTAGTTTCTACACAGTACCCAGAAGAATCCTTTAAAAAAATAAGCCCGTATCACCTCATGGCTCTGCTTAGCACCGCCTAGTAGTTTTTCCTCTCACTCAGAAGTCCTCACCATAGGGACGATCTGATATCCTACTATCTCTGTCCCCATCTCTCACCATGCTCCTCCCTTAGTGGATCATGAGACAGTGACTTCCTTGTTGTTCCTCCCAAAGGCCAAGCACACTCCTTTTGCATTTGTTGTTCTGTCTGGAAAGGTCTCTGTCCAGTTATCTATGTGGCTTGCTTCAGGGCCTACTCTAATGTCACTGGAGTGGTCATCCTTAACTACCCTATAAAGCAAGATTTCTCAACCTTGGCACTATGGACATTTGGGGCCAGATCATTTTTGGGGGATGGGACTGTCCTGTGTACTGCTAGTTGTTTAGCAGCATCCCTATGCTGCCCCCATTAGATGCCCGTTGTACCCCATCCCCCAGTTGTGATAACCAAAAGTGTCTCCAGACATTGACAAATGTCCCCTGGTGGGAAAAAATGGGAACACTCCAATAAACCACAATTCCAATAAAAAAAAAAGCAAAATAAAACTACAATACAGTCTTTTCTATTCTCCCTTTCTATGCATCTTTTCAAGAAATTTGTCACAACCTGATATATCTATATACATGCACATACATGTATATATCTATATACACACGCTTTCCCTCCTCTTAAGTAGGATAATGTCCATAACCAATTTTTCTCACTAGATTTGTTTTCTAAAATATATCACAGATGTCTTTCCATGTCAGAACAAATAGACTTGCTGTGCCTTTCTGAGTGGTTGCAGCATGCTTTAGTGTGGATATACTCAAACGTATCTCACTATTGCTTTACTGGTTACCATTTAGATTCCTTTTTTCCAGTTTTTCACTATTACAAACAATGCTGTAAAAAACATTCTAGTATGTAAGGTGAGCGTTCCTACAGGGAGAACTGCTGAGACAATCTGTGTTTGTGATCTGGACAGATCCAGACTCTTGCACTGACCTGCAAGTGAGTTTCTGCTACTAGTGACCTCCTTGAGCAACACCAGGTCTCTTTCATCTGGGCATCCCCAGAGCCTTGCAGGGCACCCAGCAGATGTAAGAAGAAAGGGAGGCCACCTGGTCCAAGGAGGCACTTTTCTCTTTCTGATTCTTCCCACTACATTTGAGAAGAATGTGAGGAAAAAGCTTACCTATGTTCCATCACTTTGTTTCTGGGAACTTCTTTCCAAAACTGAGTTAATTCTGCTGGGCCTGTGCCAGATGACTGTTCCATTTCTGCAGCCATTATCAGAAAACGGTCCTGGGCAGAGACTGTTAAACCTGCATTCCAAAAGAGTAATTCAGCATATAAACAGGAACCTTCAAAGGGGTTGGATATGCATGTGGTTTAAAGCATTATTCTGGAACTTAACATTAAGGAAAAGAAGAAAATGGAAATATCTTTAAAAGGAAAAGTTCTAAAAGTGAGGAACTTCTCCTTTGAAATTCAATTTCAATTGGTGTCAGTTTAAACAATTTTACTTGTTAGAAACAATTACATTTTAATGCTGGAAAGGGCTTTAGAGACCTCTTTGACCATCCCATTTCACATGTGGGAAAATAGATATCTACAGCAAGGTGAGGTGACTCGTGATACTCTGCTAATTTCTAGATTCTAGCCCGACATCTCTGATGACTCAGAGCCCAGCTCCAGGTCCCCTTCCCCCCTACACTCAACATCTGCTGTGGCTACTAAGTGACAACTCACCCCCATGGGGAGACACAACTATATCCACTGATGCCCCCGGGTCACAGCTGCTATTGCTTGGCTTGACTCTGTATTTTTCTGGAGCTGTTGTTCTCACCTGTTTATAAACACAATAGTAACACAACATCCTTTGTGCTTTTTTGGGGTGGGGGGGAAATGGCTTAAGAATGACTTTTTTAAAAAAAATTAGCAGTGAATAATCAATAACAAAGAGTTTACAAAGTAACAGTGATGTTATGCATAGAATAGATTTTTTCCCCACTAACAGGAAGAAAGCATCTCGACCTAGCTAAAAAGATACTTGTAAGTCAAATTGTCATTCAGACTCCCTCTTAAATAAAACAATCCATCTGTTAAATATTTATCCTGTTAATTGCCTGAATTTAATGACATAAATTCACAAAAACAATGCACATTAGATTGCATGTAATTAATACAATGGTGCTCAGAAATTAAAAAACAGTAGATAATCAAAGCACATCAGGAACATCCTGGTGGTTACATCTAAATTAAATAGATTTAAGGCAGGAAAACCTACAATATGGGGTAGAGACCGACTCAGTCTTCTTACACTTAATGCTCAGTATCAGGTTAATATCCGATATAAACTACATTCCAGAATATACCACACTTGGGGAAAATGCACTATCAATTTTACAGTTTTATGTTTCACTGTTATTATAAATTAAATTATTCACATAGTAAAGAGTAATTTCTCTTGGGTTGTTATTTACAACAAACATTAAACCCTTGTATTAACTTAGACATTAGCCTATTACTGCACATAAAAAGATTTCAGATTACAAGAGTTCAGGGAAAATTTTTGATAAGCTTTATTGCCACTTGGTTAGAACCAGAAGGGGAGGTACTACCATGCCTATTGTCATAAATTAAAAAACACTGTACAAGGTCAAATTTTTCAATCTTTTCAATTAGAACATGTTCTTAAAATCAACTTTTCCATGTCAAAATTCTCAAACAATAATTTTATTTAACTTTGGAGATATTACCTTAAAATGGCCACTTATATTTTTAGGTTTTACATTTTGTCAACACTATTAAAGTTTTCTTTTCTCTCCGGATTCTGTTATTTCCAAAAAATACAAGTTCTTGCTGGCTGGGCTTAGGGGAGTGACAAAAAACATACAAGCATTTGTAATAATCAAGAACAAATGACAATCTAATCATTAGCCTGAAGAAAAAAAATATTTAGTTAATATTTTAGGCCTTCATTTGTATAAAGACATTTCACCAAAAAAAACTTACAAAAAAAATTACCTAATTACAATTTGTATTTTTAATCTTACTGAATTTCAATTGCACCACTATTTAAAAAAGTCCTACGGTTTTTCCCCAAGAATCAAAAGCAAACCAAGAAGAACAGAAGAGAGAATGACGAAGGCTCTGATTAATCCCCATAATCAGCACTATTCTTAAGGGCACTGATTTAAAGCTATTAGAACGGTTATAGATAATAAAGCCAAAAGAAGGCATTGCTTGCCCTTCAACTTTACCTAATTTACAAATAAATTAGAATGGGAGGCATATTTCTATACACCAAACAGGAAAGAGCATAACTTTAAAAAAGAAAGAGTTTAGGAATGTTATTTAGCCAGAATAATTTCTTACGTATATAGCCAGCTCTTTCTAAGTAATTAGGGAAGGGGAGAGAAATAAACATAAAAGTAAATTTGGGCATGGGAAGCTGTTAGAAGCAACTTATTAAAACAGTAATCAGTTGAGCTTCAAAATTTAAATTCTTACTATTACTTTTCCATTTGTAATGCCTATGACTAAAAAAATTTTTAAAAAGATTCAAGCAAGTTTAGTGTAGTTTAATACACTATCCAAAGTTGTATTTTCAGGTGGCTCAAAACGATGGGAAGAATAGTGTTTTTGTTTTGGTTTAAAAAGGTGCAATCAATTTAAAGTGGATTTTCAGCGAGCCCTTGACTTTTGAGATTACATCTTTCAAATAGGTTTAAATTTTATATCAGGAAATGTCTGTACCTTGGGGGTGTTTTTTAATTCTAAACTAACACCATGTTTTTAAGAATGAGCTCTCCCAGAAGGGCTTTGCCTAGTTTTGACAAGGTGTGGTAACCTTTGCATGGTTGCTGGCTTTCCATTTTAGCAAAACCCAATCTTTAAGTAAGTCATAGAAAAAACAAAGGTTATGGATCTCATTGTTTCTTATAACCAGCACGCGAAAAGCTGAGCAGCCTCCAGAAGACCAGGAGGCTGCGTTAGGGTCCTTATGTACGTGTAGGAGCCAGCTTCTGCGGACTTCACGGGGGCGGAGGAAGGAGGAAGCAGAGCCCGACAACGCAGTGAGAAAGCTGTATGGCTTTCTCGGCCTAAGCCTGCTTTTCCTGTTCATACCTTTCCTAGCAATTACACGGCAAGGACTTGATTGTGGACAGGCTTCGCAGTGAAAAACAGAATGTGTAACTTCCAAATAAAGTAGGGAGAAACACAAAGGGAACAAGTAAAACGAACAAAAAGATAAACTACGGAAGGGAGGAAAATGGGAAAGAAAAAAAACGATGAAAAAATAAGGAAATGCATGCCGGCATCTATGTCTCTCTTTGTTGTGCTTGGGCTTCATACACATAGCATGGCGGAGATAAATCCAAATATAACAGTAATCAAAATATATGTAACACAAGAACTAATATTCATCAAATTATGAGAATGTTCAGATTTAAGATTTTTTTAAAAGTCTGGCTGTATTGTTCATACGCAGACATACATAAAGCAGCCAGCTATATGAGAAAAGGGTTTCAGTAAAAGGACAGAAAATGCTACATGAGCATCATGAAGTTGGTTTTTAGCAATTTAACGTAAGGCAAACATATTACCAACCAAAAACAATTCAGTGGAGAAAAAAGCGTTCTTTATACACCTTTATACAATGCTGAAAGAAACCTGGAATTTTTTTGAATCAAATAACCTAGCAGAAAACAAGGAGACGTCCTGAAGTTTGGCTTTAGTCACAAACCTATTTTTTCTAGTTCATTCTTTGGGCTTTTTGGGAAAGTAAAATCAAAAACAAATCCTTCGCGTCATTTTCTGCATTTCCCGAACTTGGGGCAAGTCTAATAGTATTTCAGTAATGAGGGAAAACTACTGCCATTCAGATTCCACTAATATATAAATATTTTACTTTTGTTATCTGATTTGTGATTGAGAAAGCCCCTTTAAAGGGGACACTCGACATGGTAATAGAAAGGTAGTAAAAATATCCCACTATGTCTAGAAAAACCAAAAGGTAAGTCTCAGATAACTCTTGGTTTTTATATTTCTACAGTTTTCAAAAACCAAGAAGAAGTTTTTCTTAATTTTGTGGCTCCCCCTTCAAGGTGATCAAGATACCGTTATAAAATTATAGCTAATAAAATATTGGTCGATTACCCTGATGTGGTAGTAAAGGGCGCTTTTAAAACACCACTCCAATGTGTTCTTGAAAGCTTTCATTTTTTGAATCAACTTTTCATTTCTTCTGCTTTGGAAAGTAAGATTTCGGTTGGGTTAATCTAAAGGACAAAAAAAAAAAAAAAAAAGGATAACTATTTAGGCATATATTAAACATGACCCATTAACATCATTTTAGTTGCTCTACATTAAGGTTACTGTAGGAAAATACAAACTGGGGGCCCTTCCCCTTAAGATTTCTTTAATTTTCTAAAATATAACATTGTATTTATCCCCATCTATCCTGATTACCTGTAAAAAGAGTGACAACTACTAAGTGCTCTTTTAAAAATTAGAGAAAGGAACTAAATCAGTTTTAAATTTATTACTTTTAGACAAATAAAAAAAATTTAGATAAAACAATTACTTCTAGATGTGTTTTGCTAGTCTTTATACAAAAGCATGGAATCAGCCTTTATTTTATTTTGAGACAAAGTCTCACTCTGTCACCCAGGTCAGAGTGCAGTGGCACAATCATGGCTCACTACAGCCTTGACCTCCTGGGCTCAAGCGATCTTCCCAACTTAGCCTCCAGAGTAGCTGGGATGACAGGTGTGCACTATCACATCTGGATAATTTTTTATTTTTTGTAGAGACAGGGCCTCCCTATGTTGCTCGGGCTGGTCTGAAACTCCCGTGCTCAAGCGATCCTTCCACCTTAGCCTCAGAAAGTGCTTGGGATTACAGATATAAGACACAGGCCCTGGCCTGGAATCAGCCTTAAATACACTAAAGTGGTGCTTCTGGTTAGCTAATCACATCCTTTCTCTTTCTTTTACACACAAAATGTGGAAGGGTAGCAGGTTAAGTGAATTACCCAAAATCACATAGCTGGCTAGTGGCAGAATTGGGGATAGACCATAACTTGTGATTCAGTTTCATTTTATTTATAAAGTTACCTTTTTAAGAAGAGGTGTTTGTTCTTCGTTAGAAATTGTTTCCAGTGTTTCTTTGCCATCACTTTCTATGTCTTCTTTACTTGAAGTTTCATCCTCACTGGTAATAGGCCCATTCTCACACAATGGGGTCTGGAAGTCATCATCTACTAGTGGTGGATAGCTATACTTGAAAGGATCCTAAAAGAAAATAATTTCACATGAGCCTACTAAATGGTGGGTGGAGAAATAATTCTCTAGCTCGCTCTCTACACCAAAAAGAATTTCAGATGGATAAAAGCTTTAAATGTATATGTTTTGTGTGTATGTGTGTGTGTGTGTGTGTTTTTAAGAACCATATAAGTTCTGTAACAATACAAAAGAGGGATATAGAATACACTGAAAAAGAACGAAAATTGTCTTTTGAATCATAAGGAAGTTTTCAACATCACTTATAATTAAAGAAATGCAAATTAAAATGACAATGAAATATTTTTTACCTGAGACTGGCAATGATTACAAAAATGAGAATATGCGATGCTGGCAAGGCGGTGGTTCAAGAATTCTCA
>NW_016810354.1:0-788 GCF_001698545.2 Rhinopithecus bieti
TCTTTATTTTTTTGTTTGTTTTGTTTTGTTTTGAGACGAGGCTGGCTCTGTCCCCAGGCTGGAGTGCAGTGACGCATTTTCAGCTCACTGTAACTTCCGCCTCCCGAGTTCAAGTGACTCTCCTGCCTCAGCCTCCTGAGTAGCTGAGACTACAGGCACATGCCACCACGCCTGGCTAATTTTTGTATTTTTAGTAGAGATGGGGTTTCACCATGTTGGCCAGGATGTCTTGATCTCTTGACCTCATGATCTGTCCACCTTGGCCTCCCAAAGTGCTGGGATTACAGGCATGAGCTACCGCGCCTGGCGTACTTTTTAAAATAAACTTGCCTGAAAGAAAAGAAAATAAAAGAAAACAAAAGAGAGAAGAACAAGAAGGAAAGGAAAGGGAGAGATAAGAAAAGAAAGAAAGAAAGAAAGAGAGAGAGAGAGAGAG
This sequence comes from Rhinopithecus bieti, assembly GCF_001698545.2. Classification (NCBI taxonomy): domain Eukaryota; kingdom Metazoa; phylum Chordata; class Mammalia; order Primates; family Cercopithecidae; genus Rhinopithecus; species Rhinopithecus bieti. Next base: position 437 of record NW_016810354.1, read on the forward strand.
AGAGAAAGAAAGAAAGAAAGAAAGAAAGAAAGAAAGAAAGAAAGAAAGAAAGAAAGAAAGAAGAAAAGAAAAGGAAGGAAGGAGAGAGAAAGACAGGAAAGAAAGAGGGGAAAGAAAGAACAGAAAAGAAAGAAACGAAAGAGAGAAAGAAAGAGAAGGACAAACAGGAAAGAAAGAGGGAAAAGAAAGAATAGGAAAGAAAGGAAAGGAAGAGAAAGACAGAAAAGAAAGAGGGAAGGGAAGGGAAAGAAAGAGGGAAGGAAAGGGAAGGGAAAAAGGAACAAGGAGAAGGAAGGGAGGAAGGAAGGAAGGAAGGAAGGAAGGAAGGAAGGAAGGAAGGAAGGAAGGAAGG
>NW_016810355.1:0-384 GCF_001698545.2 Rhinopithecus bieti
GTGTGTGGTGTGCGTATTGTGTGTGGGGTGTGTGTTTACAGTGTGTGTGGTGTGTGTATTGTGTGTGGGGTGTGTGTGTAGTGTGTGGTGTGTGTATGGTGTATGTGGGGTGTGTGTTTACAGTGTGTGTGGTGGGTGTGTGTTTGCAGGGTGTGTGGGGTGAGGGCAGTGTGTGTGGTGTGTGTATTGTGTGTGGGGTGTGTGTTTACAGTGTGTGTGGTGTATGTGTATTGTGTGTGGGGTGTGTGTGTAGTGTGTGGTGTGTGTATGGTGTATGTGGGGTGTGTGTTTACAGTGTGTGTGGTGTGTTTACAGTGTGTGGTGTGTGTATTGTGTGTGGGGTGTGTGTAGTGTGTGGTGTATAGTGTGTGTGGGGTGTGTGTA
>NW_016810356.1:0-8311 GCF_001698545.2 Rhinopithecus bieti
AAAAAAAAAACTATTGGGTACTAGGCTTTGTACCTGGGTGATGAAATAATCTGTACAACAAACCCCAGGACATGAGTTTACATATATAACAAATCTGCACATTTACCCTTGAACCTAAAATAAAAGTAAAAGAAAAAAAACACAAATAAAATAAAAATAAAATTGAATATATCAAAGCTTCAAAAAAATAAAATAAAAATACCAGTAATCCCACAACTGATTATTTATCCAAAAGAAAAGAAACTGGTGTAGCAAAGGAATATCTGCACTCACAGGTTAATTGCAGCACTACTCAAAATAGTAAAGATATGGAATTGACCTGTCTATCAACAAATGCATGGATAAAGAAAGTATGGTATATATACACAATGGAATATTATTGGCCATTAAAAATGAAATCATGCCATTAGTAGCAACAGAGAAAGAACTGGAGGTCATTATGTTAAGTAAAATAAGCCAGACACAAAAAAATAAATATCTCATATTTTTCCTCATAGTGTGGGAAGTTAAAAAGTAGATCTCATGAAAGTAGAGAATAGAATGGTAAAAAATACCAGAGGCTAGGAAGGTTGAGTAGGTGGGCAGGAGGAATGGATAGAGATTGGTCAATGGGAACAAGCACACAGTTAGATAGAATGTATACGTTTTAATAAAAAGTAGAGTGACCGTAGTTAGCAACAATGTATTGCATATTTCTAAGTAGCTGGAAGAGAGATCTTGAAATGTACCTGACACATAGAAATAATAAATATCAATGCAGTGGATACCCTAAATAGCCCAACTTGATCATTACAACTTCTATGCATATAACAATATGTACCCCATAAGTATGTAAAATATGTTGTATCAATAAAAAAAAAAATTAGTGTGGAAATCAATGAAGTTGAAAACAAGTCAATAGAGAAAAACAAGGGATGGAAAAGCTGGTTCTGGAATAGAGTAATAAAATCAATAAGCCTCTAGCCAGGATACCTAAGAATAAAAGAGAGAAGACACCAATCACTAATGTCAGAAATAAAAGAGGGGACAGCACTACAGATCGCATGGACAATATAAGGATAATATTGAATATATATGAATATTATGAACAACTCTATGCTCACAATTTGATAATTTAAATGAAATGGACCAGTTCCTTGAAAGACACATCTACCAAATTTCATAGAAGTAGACACTTTGAAAAGGCCTATATCTATTTTTAGAAATTAATCAATAAAAAATAACCTTCCAAAATAAAAGCATGACACCCAGATTTGTACACTGGTTAATTCTACCAAACATTTAAGAAAGAAATTGTACCAATTCTCTATAATATTTTCTTAAAGGTAGACTCAAAGAAAATATTTCCTAACTCACACTATGAGACTAGCATTAACCGGATACCAAAACTAAAGACATCGCAAGAAAAAAACCACAGTCCAAATCTGTCAACAAAATATTGTCAAAGTAAATGAAACAATGTATAAAATAATTACACAACATAACCAAGTGGAATTTATTACAGTTATGCAAATCTCATTCAACTTGTGAAAACCAATTAGCACAGTCCATCACCTCAACAGGCTAAAAAAGAAAACTATGTTAGTTCTATTCATACCTGTGTTTGATATATATCACCACCTTAGGTAGAAAAAAAATGTGCCTGGTTTCAGTTCCACTTTTGCCACAGGAGTTTGATCTTGAACAAAATGAAAACAAATGTGGAACACTATTGAAGAGTCTCAGTTATGCCCTTGAATTAAAATGGTAGTTGATCAAAGTTTCCTTATAACTTCAAATTTTTAATAGAGATTTCCAGATTTATGGTATAGTCCTGGGGAGGTCTATAATTAAACGAACTGCTCATATTTCATAATACATTATAAACTAATAAAGTGTTAATTAATGAATTATAGATCTCCCTCGGAGAAATTGCAGAAGATATTTGTACTAAAATATGGTGGGATATATTTACTAGTACATCAAACTCAGTTAGAAATCAGTCAGTTCTTCTACAAATTATTATGAAATAAAGATATTCACAAATGCCACAAGTGTAGGGGAAACAGATTTCACTTATTTGGATCACTAATCCCTTGCTAAATCATAGGCATAACTTACTTAATGCTATTTTGTACATGCTAACTGCCATTTATTTGTAAAAAGGGGAGACGGACTGCCTTACCAATGAATGCACATTCTCCCCCTGACATTTGTACCCAGCTTTCTATGAGTAGAATATATGCATTAACACTCTACTAAATGCAGGCTCATTTATGTGCAATGCTACAAGATGGTAGGCTTTGGAAAGAATAGAAATTCAACCTTTAACCTAAATTTGCAACTCCATCTTCACTTAAAAATTTTTCCAAAATAGTCTCGATGTGGAGATTCCAAAGCAAAAAAATAAGCAGTTGTGAAATTTTTTTGAAATCAAACTTCATATGATTTTGAAAACCCAATAATACTGAATGGATAATAATATTTTAAGTCACATTTGCTTTGACTCAAATTTAAGTTTTAATATCTTATTATGTGATTTAAGTTTCTGCTAATGAACAAACAGAACTATTAAATTCAAATGAATATAAATTTGGAAATGCCCAGGTTTTCAGTATAAGCTGCTGATCATTACTGAAAGAATTTTATATTTAACCTAACTTGAAAACCTCGATGCTAAAAGTTCTTGATAAATATGGAAAGTAATTGCCACAACAGAAGCTAGGATCAAGAAGTTAGGTGTTTTTCCAAGATAAGTAAAAATCATCAGATAATGAGTCCCAACTCATTTACCCACTGGCACTCCTTTTGTCTAGCCCTCTTTGAAAAATAAAATTTTCTCACCAAATTCTGTGACACTGTTTGAATATCTGCCCAAATTTCATGTTGAATTGTAATCCCCAGTGCTGGAGATGGGGCTTAGTGGGCAGTGTTAGGGTCATGGGAGTAGATCCCTCATGGCTTGGTGCAGTGATGAGTGAGTTCTTACAAGATCTGGTCATCTAAAAGTAAGTGGCACTTCCCCCTCCCAACCCCAATCTCTCTCACTTTCTCCTGCTTTTGCTATGTGATGCGCCTGCTCTCTCTTTACCTTCCGCCATGATTATAAGCTTCCTGAGGCCTCCCCAAAAGCTGAGCAGATGTCAGCACCATGATTCCTGTATGGCCTTCACAACCGTGAGCCAATTAAACTTATTTTCTCTAAAAATTACCCAGTCTCTGGTATTTCTTTATAGCAATGCAAGAATGGACTAATACAGTCTGTTTGAACAGAATTCAAGAAAAACAAAAACAGTGGTGGATAAAAGAGTCTTCTATGGATGTACACAAAAAGAGACAAAATTGGACTTGGTAATACATAATGAAGGTAGTTTAGGAGTTTTACAACTGTACCTTACTCTTGTCACATTACAAAATGAGTTTAAATAATGAAATGTTTCTATAATTTTACTTACATCACAAAAATAAGTGAATATACCATGAAAAGAGAAATGAACCATCAAGAGAAGTGAAATATTTTATTCTGAGATAGACTGAGAAAATATATAGCAACCAATCAACATGCCATAAGTGAAGAAATTAGCTTACATTTTAAAAAGATACACTTTTAAATGTAGGGATAAGTATAATTAGATTGTTTGTAACACAAAGGATTGAGAGGATGGATACTCCATTCTCCATGCACTACATGCCCATATCAAAATATCTCATGTACCCCATAAATATATACAACAATGTACCAACAAAAAATTGTTTTAAAAAAGTCAGCATAAAATAAAAATCGCTGTCTTTCATATATTTTTTAAAGCATTAACGTCTAATGAATGAAATCCTCCTTGTTAAAAAGTATGGTTTTTTTCTTTCATACAGTTAAGATATTGATCAAAACATCAAAGACATTAAGGAATATCCAACTGCCTAGTACAGTCACAAATAATTAATGCCTTCATGTCTGTCATATTACTTGATGCTGTAGATTACCTTCTGTGAACACTGCATACCATTCACACAACAGTTCTCACAAAGATTTGGCCCAGGGATATGCCCGATAATGTTTGGCATTGCTTGGGCCTTCTCTGTTAAATACAATAAACTCCTGCTAATTTTCTTCAACACTTGGGCCTTCTTTCTTACTACAATAAACACCTGATAATCTGCCAACATGAAGAAATTAAGTAGAAGTTTAACTTGCTAGCCTAATTTTACATAACAGTGTAACTACCTAGCTACATAATTCCAAAGTAAAGACATAAAATGTGAAATTCGACCATGTATTTCTTACCACAATTACAGTCTGGATGATTCCTCCTGTCAAACTATCTGTAAAAGCTACCAATAATTTAAAAAACAAAGCTCCAGCTCCTTTTCTTTTCCTAACTATGCTCTAATTAAAGTTCTAGCTACCTAGCATACTGCCTTGTATACAGAAGAATGAAGAAAAAAAGGAAGAAAAGAAATGTTACAAACATCCCCTAAATTACTGAGAATTACCTTTCTTTTTCTTGCGACTGGACATTATTTTGTTTGGACATATCCTAAGACGTACTCTGGATAAATCTGAAGCACCCATTAAATTTATCAAAGAAGCCACAATAATATGTGTTAGCTTTACATATTTAACCATGTGGAAATAATCAGGCAAGGTTGCTCTAGATCTTACTACAGGAAATAACAGCCTGTAATTTCATTGATGAGGACTGACGTTATTTCTTCTCCCAGTTTTATTTTTATATTTAACAGACACCTTTTGTATCATCTTTGTAGCATTTTACACATGCTCATTCAACATGTCAGAGATTGTTCCAAAAACTTTAAAAAAATAAGCTATTTAATTCTTAAAATAGCACTAGAGGTAGATACTATTGTTATCAACATCCCCATTTTACAGATTAGGGAACTGAAACACAGTTTAATCAAATTATCCAAGACGACATGGCTAGCAAGTGATAAATCTAGGGTTAGATGCTGAACAGTCTGGGTCCATAGTCCATGTATTTAATCACCATGCAATGCTTCTTCTGCATATGATTTTACTGATTGTCTCCAATTCTTCAATGGCCGAATTATGTCCTGTAGTCTTAACAGTTTCATTTTCACAATGTGATTCACATCCACAAGCACAGCTTTGAACTAATATACAACTCATCTGCCTATGCAAGTGTAAAATTCTGTAAACCTAAACCTAAAACTCCAGATCCATGGAATTTCATAGATGCAGTTCTTTAGATAGATACAGTAATAAATCCACAGGCTGGAGTCAAGACAAATCTGCCTTATACCAAATTCTTGTCTATAAAGGAGATGCATCATTTTGAGTCTCCAATGCATAGTGTCACATGTAAGCCTGGCCCAACAACCAAAATTTCTGTTAATCAAGATATCTGCCTAAGACATTTGAAACACCTCAGTGTTCTTCCAAGCTTCAAGATGAATGGTATTTCTTCACATTTCTGGTCCTTCTTATTATTATCAGTGTGCATTACAGACTATAGAGAGAACTACATAACAGCATTTACTAATGGCAGTAACTCTCTTATGTCAGGATTACTGTCACTCAGTACCAGGGTAAAGAGAACCCTGAGCTCATTTTGGTGGTGTTTATTTGAAATTCTACTCTACAATTTGTGTAAAACTGTAGCAATTCACAATGTCATGGGAAAATGTAAGTACTCACTGAATTCTGTTTTGTACCTACAAACAAATCAAAGACAAAACAAAAAAATCAGCTTATTTTCTGTTGCTCAAACCATTCCAAGGTTCTGATCTAAGTTATTCAACATTTAAGCTGACTTTGGGGACTTTGTAGATTTCTCTGTTGAAACATGTTTCAGTGGCAGTCAGCAGTGTATGCTGAGCATGCTTGTCGATCCAAATAAAACCAGCAGATAGATTTCTTTGTTATTAAAAAGAGTTTTCTCTGGACCTTAAAACTTCCTCTTTACTATAAGGTTGTCAATCCAGAAACAACAAATACATTTTTTTTTTTTTTACTGAGACTACAAAAACTCAAACTAAATATGGAAAGCTCTTCATTAATTCTAATTATCTTGCCCCAGTGTTATCCTAGAATATATACCATAAGTAGAATAATTAGTGCTACCTTTACAAATTCGACATTATGATTTGTTTAAAGAATAATATAAAATCAAATGGATGACTAGTAAAAATTCAAAATAGCCACTGTCTACTTGTGGTACAAATTAGACAACTAGTATTAAGCAAGTAATCTAATTATTCAGAACCTTAAATTTTAAGAGACTGTACAAATGGCCACTGTCATTATTCTAATTACACTGTTATTATATTAATATATTATATTATATTTCTAGCACTACACTTCTTATGCCAATCATCACATTCACATCCTATGTCTGATCTTTCATGCTCTCCGTCAGATATAAGTCCTCAAAAGTTCACATTATTCTTCTCTATAATTGCTGACTACATATTATGACAAATTTTGTGGTAATTAAATCCATTTGGGCACAGCCTTCTAAATAAGATACAATTTGTTTCATTTTGCTTTTTTCCCTCTTTAAAAAATTATCTCAAGCATTACACCACCTATTACTTCACCCTTAAATAATTCAATAAAACCAATTTGACTAAATAATAATAATCCCAATTTTCCCAGGCTCACAAAATTTATGTGAGGCTTACTATGCACTTTTAAGTCATATAAGCCATCAAGAGAGAGATGCAAGTTTGCTTTCTGCAGCTCCTGGTCTCTCTTTGGAAAAACTATAAACCCGTAAAAAATCACTACACATGATTACCATACCTAGATTATTCACTCTCAAGCCTAAAGAGATGAAATTTACTTAATAAAATCAATAAATACAATATAAAAACTTCAAGTCAGCAAACTATAGCATTTAGTCACTCACAACAGAATGAATGCTTAGACAGAAGGGGACATGCACAGTGGTTACAACTTTGAATAGGACCATAAGCTAAGGTTTTTAGGTAACAAAAAACATATCATCTTCTCATTAATTTTATAATATTTCAGCTTCTTACAAAATGACTCTGTATGCCTCTTATTACTATTGGTTGAAACAGGGGGATAACTTTGAGTTACGTGAGCACACTGCATCTTTTGCATAGCAGGGAGAGAAGAATGCTTTTTGGGGTTCTTAATTATCCTTCCATGCTTCATTGTCAGAGAAGGTGAATTAAGAAAAAATAATCACTCAACCAGAAATGACCAGTACAATAGTAGGCATTTTCAACTGGCTCTGAGAAAAGGCCTTATGGCTAAGACCTTCATGGTCAGTTTCTTCTATAAAGCCAGTGCCTACCTTGTACCCACAGGAGAATTGCCAGATTTAGATATCATTCAGTTAAGACATTTGGAACACATTGTCAAGTAGAAAGAAATACCATGTCAGTAACATATGTAATTTTAAATTTTCTAGTAGCTAACATTTTTAAAAGTACAATTAATCAGTTAAGTTAATTTTAATAGTTTAACCCCATATATCCAACATATTATAATTTCAACATATAATCAACATTAAAAATTATTAATGAGTTATTTAACATTTTCCATATTATCTTTGAAACTTAGTGTGTATTTTACACTCACAGCACAGTTCAATTTGGTCTCGTCATATTTCAAAATCTCAATAGCTACATATAGGTAGTGCCTATCATGTTAAATACCGCAGGTTTAAAGCTTCACAATACAAGACTGTAATACAAGCTATAAAGTATATTATAAAGTACAAAATAATAGAAACTATAAAAAGAAGTTTAAGAATGCCAGATAAGTTTGCCTAAACTTGTTCAAATCATGCCACAATATTACATCAATTGTACAGAATTTGTCACTGGAGTTCCCTGAAATCAGATGGATTCCATAAAAGTCTGTGTGAAAATATTCCACATTTTGTTCCAGTACTGAAACAGAAAATTCACATTTTCCACTCCAAAAGTTATTTCACTTTGTATGATTTATCTCTATAAAATTCTAAAAGTTCTATGTTTCAGAAAAGAAATGGAATCAATATAATGCACTTTAGGCCAGGCACAGTGGCTTACGCCTGTAATCCTAGCACTTTGGGAGGCTAAGGCGGGCAGATTGCTTGAGGCCAGGACTTCGAGACCAGCCTGGCCAACATGGCGAAACCTCATCTCTACTAAAAATACAAAAACTAGCCGGATGTCCTGGTGCACGCACCTGTAATCCCAGCTACTCAGGAGGCTAAGGCAACAGAATGACTTGAACCTGGGAGGTGGAGGTTGCAGTGAGTCGAGATCTCTCCACTGCACTCCAGCCTGGGTGACAGACCGAGACTGTCTCAAGAAAAAAAGAAAGAAAGAAAGAAAG
>NW_016810356.1:9866-24146 GCF_001698545.2 Rhinopithecus bieti
AGAAATACTTACACTACCTCAATCTTTTGCTTTCTAAAATAATCCTTCAGCCATCAACCTTTCTGGGAGCACAGCTAAGAAACTAAAGTCAAAATGTAAACATAAACATTTCCTTTTACTGTCAACTAGGTCATTTGATTCATATTTCTTTGACTTTGGTTGTTTTATTTCCATTTTCTGAACCAAGTTGACAAATACTTAATGGTAGCTGCTTTTTACAGATTATATATTTAAGGATTTTCATTTATATTTAATTTACCGTTATTTCATGAAAACTGTGGTTAAAATAATTCTTCTTTTTCTAAAAAAATTGTTCTTAGGGATGTAGAATCAGCTAGTTTCAGCAAAGAATACCTAAAGTTTAGAGCATTTCCAAGTAATAAGGAGCCATAGTCTCTTAACCAGTGGAAGTACCTCCGAGATTGAGGAACAACTTTCATTTCTAACATTTATGGCCCCAGAATGGACTTCTTTTTTTCCACAGACAATTCACCACATGCTCAGAACAAATTTATTTCACATAAATAAATCGCTGATAAGAAATAGTGGTGAAAATCTTTCCCTCGAGTGGGGGAACTAATCCTCAACAATTTTCTATTCATCAGATCCTCAAATTCTGAGTTTATAAAACACTTTCCACAATTTCCAGCATTACTTATGGAAACAATCTAAAATCCACATCTCTCAAACATACAACAGTACTTTGTGACCCAATTAAGAGGTATGATCCATGTCCAACGTACCACCAATCCTAGACTCCAACCTACAGCACAGCCTGTCTTTATAGATAAAGGGCAGTCTGGTTCAGGTAGGAGTAAATTGTTCTTGTAAGTTATTAAATGTAACAAAGAGCTCCTATCATCCGGATTGACTTCTTTTGAATGATATAAGTGGAGTCATCAGGCAAGAGAAATAACAAAAGAAAACTGACAAAAGGGATGTATTCTAAATACTTTAATGGTGTTTCTGCATTTTGCCTGATAGGCACTTTCTAAATGAAATATATTAAAAAGCAAATACACCAGCTTTTGTAGAGGGTTTTAATTGGATTTAATGTGTTCTTATGAAATGCTTTTACTAGTCTCTTATTAACATATTTCTGGTTATTGTTCATTTTTAAATTCCACTTGGTGAATAAAGGCAAATGGAAATACTCCAAATGCAGAATATATTTGGAAATTCTGTACCTTGTCTCTTAGGAGTTAGACTGAGGAATGAGTGTAGAACTGAGAGTACAATTCCAGTAAGCATAATAAATTGAAATATTGGAACTATGATGACAGGAAATTATCCTCTCTCAGGAAAGAAAAGTTGGAAGCAGACCGGGAAATAAAGGTACGATTTATTTTATTCTGCACATAAGCATCTAGAAATGGGAAAAGTATATCACTGTATAAGTTTAGTAAAATTGTTCAGGGTTAGGAACACATTACATTAGAAAGTTACCTAATGAATCTTCTACAATAGCTTTCTTTGGTAATTGTAGCTTTAAAAAAATTTTTTTTTGAAGATAAAAAAATGTTTTTAGAGTAACATCATGGATGGCACAGCCAAATCAAGTCTCAGAAATAGTATGTTCTTAAGTAGAGAAAGGAAGAAAATCAGAGGTGAAGGAAACAGCTATGGCTACAAAAGAAGACAGAGGACACACATGGAGTGGAGAAAAGATTTGATAGGTGTGCACGTATGTAGCACACACATACATAATGTTACCTCATCAACAGAAAGAAATTGCAGCAGTGACAGCTTTAATACTGTGATAAATATTCTTTTGCCTAGCTACCTTTATGCATACACAAAGTCAATATAGGGAAGAGGAAAGAGCAGCTCCATGCTCACCATTCAATTTTGTGGCTAAAATATTTATCATTTAAAAACTGGAGAATCTTTACATAATTGTTCCAATATATGAGTCTTCTAAGCATGTGGTTTCAGTAATGCAAACATTCCTTTCTTTTAAGTTAATTTTTCATCCTAAAGCAGTCCACTACCTGCTCATTTCAGGTCTCATAATTTCCAACTTATTTTTCTACTACTGGGAACACTTGTTCTTCTGCTACTTATCACTACTAAAGATAGTTATTTGATGTTGCCGAGGGAGCTGTCCTCCTAGCCCACCTGAGTAATATTGTACTTCAAATCTCACCTAACCCTAGTTTATCATTTCACTTAATAATCTGTGCTTCATAGGATTTCACTATAACTCAGAGTAAGTAGAGTTTATCCTTTAACCCTACACCCTTAAATATACTAAAGGTTAGAGCAAAAATANGTGGGTTACATTTGGAATCAGTGTTTATTTCAATGCTCCAAGGGCTTTTCTTTTCCCAAATGAAAATCAGATATGTTTTTTTCAAATCTTGATAAACACAATTTATAGAAAGTATGGGGTAAAATGCAACTGGGAGAAGAAAAAAATAATAGGACCCAGTGAAAGTGAATTCCCAGAAAGGGATTCTTCACTCTATATAACTTTGTTAAGTCCCATTTTTGTTTTTCTCAGAAGAGAATACAAATGTCTCCTCTGCATTTTCCGAAGCCCACAGACTCTATAATTTTATAAAGGATAAATTCAGAGAATGCTACAGCTACCCTTTATACACTCAACAACCTGTACAGTATATGCCAGACCATGCACCATTTTAGATGCTGAGGATACAATGAAGAGCAAGGTAGATCTGGTCATGAATTAATGGAGCCTTCATCTACATGCTTGGCTTTTAAGTCTCCAACTTACCCTTTATTTGCCTAAAAGGGGAGAATTAAATCGTGTATATACAATTTTATTGCAGTTAAGTCCTTTGTTACTGAACTTTACTGCTTCATATTATCTTCAAGTTATAGAATACCCTAATAAAAATCACAAGCTTAAGGATGAGCTCCCATAATACTAAGTAAAGTTGCAGACAAATCCAGTCTATTAAAGATTTTGAATTTTTTTTTCAAAAAAACCTAGTGAATCGTAACTTAAGAATTGGAATTTAAATAACATATTGTATAGTCTTGTCTGGCATTAAAATTTTATATCAACTAACATGCTAAGATGTTTACAAAAATTCTAAGTAACTAAAGAGGAAAATGGTAAGATAGGCTTTCACCTCTAAGGCCACTCATTTGAATGTTTTCCAGTTCTAATAATAGACATTTTCAGTTGTCTGTCTATTTGTAGAGTTAGATCAGCCCTTAAACCCAAAACATCATAATAGTAATTAGTCATCCATCTGAAGCAGATGACAAAGAGGCATTAGCATGGTGGCTTTTGTAAAAATAAAAACCAAACAAAGCAGCACTTTAACACCTGAATTCAGTGACTTTTGGGAATATATCTCAGTATAAATTATTATACATTTAATAATCTGCATTTATGCTCATCATTTTATTTGAATTTTACTGACATTTTGAATGAATACATACAATATCAGTTTCAAAGGCTACTATTTAATCTTAACTTCTTTAACATTATTTGGTATATCATACAGTATGTTCACATTATATTTAAGTTATTACCTTATTAATTTGTAACTTTTGTAATATAGGATTTAACTGATCTATTTAATCTATTTTCCTAATTTTGTGCATCCTCTAAATTCAGCAATCTATTATAGTTAGTATAAATTTCATTAGAATTTTTAAATAGGACAGGTAGTCTAACTTTTAAGTAATGGACACATTTCCATTTAAGTGAGCTGACATTTGAATAACAATCCGTGCTTTTTCATTACTCAACCAAAAAAGTGTTCAAGGTCAGTTTCTGAAATTAAAGAAATACTTACACTACCTCAATCTTTTGCTTTCTAAAATAATCCTTCAGCCATCAACCTTTCTGGGAGCACAGCTAAGAAACTAAAGTCAAAATGTAAACATAAACATTTCCTTTTACTGTCAACTAGGTCATTTGATTCATATTTCTTTGACTTTGGTTGTTTTATTTCCATTTTCTGAACCAAGTTGACAAATACTTAATGGTAGCTGCTTTTTACAGATTATATATTTTTAAGGATTTTGAATTTTATATTTATTTTATCCGTTATTTCATGAAAACTGTGGTTTAATAATTTTCTTTATCTAAAAAATTGTTCTTATGGGATGTAGAATCAGCTAGTTTCAGCAAAGAATACCTAAAGTTTGAGCATTCCAAGTAATAGGAGCCCATGTCTCTTAACCAGTGGAGTACTCCGGATTGCAGGAACAACTTTCATTTCTACATTTATGGCCGCCAGAAATGGACTTCTTTTGTTTCCACAGCATTCACCCACATGCTTCAGAAAAATTTATCTTCACTAAATAAATCGGCTGATAAGAAATAGGGTGCCGTGAAAAATCTTCCCTCGGAGTGGGGGCAACTAATCCTCAACAATTTCTATTCATCAGGATCCTCAAATTCTGGTTTATAAAACACTTTCCCATTTCAGCATTCTTATTGGAACACTCTAAATCCACATCTCTCAAACATACAACGAAAAAAAAAAACTACTTTGTGACCCAATTAAGAGGTATGCATCCATGTCCAACGTACCACCAATCCTAGCTCCAACCTACAGCACGGGCCTGTCTTTTATGCATCAAGGGCAAGTCTGGTTCAGGTAGAGTAAATTGTTCTTGTAAGTTATTAAATGTTACAAAGGCGTCCTATCATCCGGATGGGGTGATTCTTTTGTGATAAGTGGAGTCATCAGGCAGAGAAATAACAAAAAGAAAACTACAAAAAGGATGTTTCTAAATACTTTATGGGTGTTTCTGCCTTTTGCCTGGCCACCACCCCATGATTAGGCACTTTCTAAATGAATATTTAAAAGCAAAATACACCAGCTTTTGTAGGAGGGTTTTAATGGTTTAATGTGTTCTTATGAAATGCTTTTATAGCTCTCTTATTAACCTTTTTCTGGCTTATTGGTTCTTTTTAATTCCCTTGGTGGAATAGGCCAATGGAATACTCCAAATGCAGATATATTTGGAAATTCTGTACCTTGTCCTTAGGAGTTAGACTGAGGATGGAGTGTAGAACTGAGGATACATTCCAGTAAGCATAATAAATTGAATATTGGAACTTGATGACAGGAATTTATCCTCTCTCAGGGAAAGAAAATGTTGGAAGCGACGGGAAATAAAGGTACGTTTTATTTTATTCTGCACATAGCATCTTAGAAATGGGAAAAAGTATATCATGTATAAGTTTAGTAAATTGTCAGGGTTAGGAAACATTACATTAGAAAGTTACCTAATGATCTTCTACATAGCTTTCTTTGGTAATTCATAGCTTTAAAATTTTTTTTGAAGATAAAAAATGTTTTTAGAGTACATCATGGATGGCACAGCCAAATCAAGTTCAGAAATTAGTTATGTTCTTAGAGTAGAGAAAGGACGAAAATCAGAGGTGAAGGAAACAGCTATGGCTACAAAGAAAAGACAGGAGGACACACATGGGAGTGGAGAAAGATTTGATAGGTGTGCCGTATGTAGCAAACATAATAATGTTACCTCATCAACAGGAAGAAATTGCCGCGGTGACCAGCTTTAATTTACTGTGATAAATATTCTTTTGCCTAGCTACCTTTATGCATACCACAAGTCCATATTAGGGAAGGGAAAGGCAGCTCATGCTCACATTCAATTTTGTGGCAAAATTTTATCATTTAAAACTGGAGAATCTTTACATAATTGTTCCAATATATGAGTTCTCTAAGCATGTGGTTTCAGTATGCAACAATTCCTTTCTTTTAGTTAATTTTTCTCCTAAAGCAGTCCACTACCCCTGCTCATTTCAGGTCTCATATTTCCACTTATTTTTCTATACTGGGAACACTTGTTCTTCTGCTACTTATTCACTACTAAGATAGTTATTTGATGTTGCGAGGGAGCTCCTCCTAGCCACCTGAGTAATATTGTACTCAAATCTCACCTAACCCAGTTTTATCATTTCACTTATAATCTGTCTTCATAGGGATTTCACTATACTTCAGAGTAAGGTAGAGTTTATCCTTTAACCCTTACACCTTAAATATACTAAAGGTTGGGCAGATAATAAGTGAAATTGAAATTGGAGAAAAACCAATCCAAAAAATCCATTGAAACAAAGAGCCTGTTTTTTGAAGTTAACAAAATTGCAAGCTTTATCCAGACTAATTTAAAAAAAGAGAAGATCAAAATAAATAAAATCAGAAACAAAGGAGCATAACAAATCTACCACAGAAACTCAAAGGTCCTTAGTTGGGTGTTATGAGCAATACGCCCGTCATAAATTAGACATCTAGAAGAAATAGACAATTCCCTAGGGCCATGCAATCTTACCAAGATTCGAACCCAGGAAGAAATCCAAAACCTGAACCGACCATAATAAGTAATGAGACTGAGTCGTTAAAAGTACTTTAGTAAAGAAAATACAGGGACCTGATGGCTTCCTGCTGAATTCTACCAAACATTTATAGAAGATAATACCATACTATTCAAGCTTTTTCCAAAATACAGAGGAGGAAGGAATAATTCCAAACTCATTCTATGAGATTAGCTCACCCTAATACTAAAACCAGATAAAGACACACACACAAAGAAAGAGGAAATATAGGCCAACATCTCTGTGTGAATCATGTTGCAAAAATCCTAACAAGATACTAGCAAATCAAATTAAACTTATCATTAGACATATCATTCATTCATGTCCAAGTGGGCTCTATCCCTGGGGTGCACGGACATTCAAACATATGAAATCAATCAGTGATATATGGTTATTAACAGAATGAATATAAACCATATTGATCATTTCCACCGATCCTGAAAAAGCATTTAATAAAATTCAACATTTTTTTCCTGATAAAAACCCTGAAAAACTTTTTTTTAGAGGCACATGGGCCCTAATTGTAATGAAAGCATATACACATTGGACCCCACAGCACTATGTCTAATAATGAGGAAAAACTGGAAAGCTTTTCTCTAAGATCTGAACAAACAGGATGTTTCACTGTCATCATGTTATTCACATAGTCTGGGAACCTCCTGGGCTAGGAGGCAATTTTCATACAAGAGAAATGATATAAAGGGCATCAGATTGAAAGCAAAGAAGTTAAATATTCTTGTTTGCCAAAGACTGTGATATTATATTGGAAACCTGAAGCTACAAAAGAAAACTTTAGAACAGTTTTTTAAATTCAGTAGTTGGCGGATACGCATAACTCAAAATCAGTAGAACTTTTTATATGCCAACAGTGAACAATGTGAAAAAAATAAAAAAGTAATCTCATTTACAATACCCAATACATTTAAAATAACTGAAATTAACTGACGAAGTAAAATGATCTCTATAATGAAATGGCAAACACTGATAAATTGAAAAGGACACCAAAAATATAGAAAAATATTTCATTTTCATGGATTGGAAGAATCAATATTGCTAAAATGTTCATGGTACACAAAGCAATCTACAGGTTCACTGAAATCCCTATCAAAATACCAATGACATTCTTCACAGAAATAGAAAAACAATCCTGAAACTTATATAGAATGACAAAAGATCCAGAATAGCCAAAGTTTTCCTAAGTAAAAAGAAAAAAAAAAATTGAGGAATCACATTACCTGACTGCAAACTATACTACAGAACTATAGGAACCAAAACAAGATGGTACTGACATAAATACTGACATATATAGTAATGGAACAGAACTGAGAACCCAGAAACAAATCCACACACCTACAGTGAACTCATTTTTGACAAAGATGTCAAGAGTATACACTGGGGAAAAGACGGTTTCTTCAATAAATAGTGCTAGGAAAACTGGACAACCATATGCAGAAGAATGAAACTAGACCCCTATCTATGGCCATATACAAAAATCAAAACAAAATGGATTGAAGACCTAAATCTAAGACCTCAAGCTATGAAACTACTACAAGAAACATTGGGAAAAATCTCCAGGACTTTGGTTTGGGCAAAACTTTCTTGAGCAAAATCTCACAAGTGCAAGCAACCAGAGCAAAGATAGACACACGGAATCACATCAAGTTAAAAAGCTTCTGCACAGTAAAGGAAATAATCAACAAAGACATAACTCACAGAATGGGAGGAAATATTTGCAAATTACCCATCTGAAAAGGGTAGAATATAAAAGGAACTCAAACAAGTCTATAGAAAAAAAAATAATAATAGTCCAATTTAAAAAGGGTCAAAGGTTTGAAAAGGCACTTCTCAAAATAAGACATACAAAGGGCAAACAGGCATATGAAAAGGCGAAAAACATCACTGACCATCAGAGAAATGCAAATTAAAAACTACAATGAGATATCATCTCACCCCAGTTAAAATGGCTTAATCCAAATGACAGGCAATAAAAAATGGTGGTCAGGATGTGCAGTAAAGGAAAGCCTCATAGACTATTAGTGGGAATGTAAATTAGTACAACCACTGTGGAGAACAGTTTGGAGGTTCCTCAAAACTAAAAATTGAGCTACCATATTATTCTGCAATCTCTCTGCTGGCTATATACCCAAAAGAAATGAAATCAGTATATTGAAGAGATATTTGCACTCCTATGTTTGTTGCAGCACTGTTTACAGTAGCTAAGATTTGGATACAATCTGAGTATCCAAAAACAGATGATGAATGTATAAAGAAATTGTGGTGCATATGCCCAATGGAGTACTTTTCAGCCATGAAAAGAATGGGATACAGTCATTTGCAACAACTTGGATGGAACTGGAGAATATTATGTTAAATGAAATAAGCCAGGCACAGAAAGACAAACATCGCATATTCTCACTTATTTGTGGGATCTTAAAATCAAAACAATTGAACTCATGGAGATGGAGAGCAGAAGGATGATTACCAGAGGCTGGAAAAGATAGTGGTGGACTTTGGAGGAGGTGGGGATGGTTAATGGATGCCAAAATAGAATAAATGAAAATAGAATAAATGAATAAGACCTAGTATTTGATAGCACAACAGGGAGACTAGAGTCAATCATAACTTATTGTACATTTTTAAATAACTCAAAGAGTGTAATTGGATTGTAACTCAAATGGTAAACGCTTGAGAGGATAGATAACCCATTATCCACGATGTGCTTATTTCACATTGTGTGCCACAGATTATCAAAATATTCCATGTTCTGCATAAATATGTATACCTACTATGAACCCACAAAATTTTTTTAAAAAAACACTTGAAAAACCATTAATACTAAGACTCAAAAGTGTGATTTTCATGTATGAGAGACAGTCAATTATAGGGTAAACTTTCTTCACAAGTATCACAAAAGGTTCCAAAATTGGCAATGCTATTATCAACTGTCAACTTCCTCTAGAAAAGGAAGGAAAACTATAGACAAAGTAGGTAAATAATGGAATCAGAATATAAAACAAACCAAGGACAAAATAGTCTTTTGAAACTATCCTGTCCGTTGATTCAGAAAAAAAGATCAAATAGAAACTTGGATCTGCACCTTTTTTTCCCTGTAGAATATTTATTCAACTCATTTCATCATGCACACTATATATGTCAGCTCCCTTCTGTTCTGCACTAACTTAAAAAAATGGCTCTTACTTGTAAGGATGTCACATCCTTAAATATCAACAAACAATGAACTATATTTACACATTGATATTTTTTTCCCTTCAATTTTCACTGAGTAGTTCCTACACACAAGTTATTGGCATAAGTTTAAATTTTTCAGCTGTATTCTGGCCCATTGCCTCAACTCTCCTCAGATGGTTTCTCTCACTTGGTGTATTACATTAAACTATGAAGTTATTTACATAGTTGCAAGGTCAATGGTAAGACTTTAACTATTATAAATGTTATCCTATATATCTAAGCAGGTCTTGTTGCCAATACAAATGGTTGGAAAAAACACAATATGCATAATTCTTCCATATATCTAAGAAGTTTCTTCCTCCAGCTAACAGATAAGTAGCATTCCAACAATAGAATCATTTTTATAATAGATGTAGATTTAACAAAAGAAGCCAACACCAATATATTCATACTACAAAAGGTTTTTAAAATTAATGTAGAAATTAGTTATATAAATCAATATTCTATGAAAACATTCCCACTAGCTAAACCTCACTTTAAAATAATACCTTTAGTTGTTGGGANAAAGAAAACCATTTGACCACAAGTACATGTACAGTACCTATGATATTATTAGACAAGGCATAAACTCCATGGAATATTTTAACAAAGCCCTCTCTAAAGATGCAAATTCATAATTATGTAAGGAAAAGAAAGTGTGCATGTTCATGTCTGTCATGAAAATGTATTAATAGTCTGCCTCCTCATTTATGCATCATAAGACAATAAAGTCATCAGTGATTATTTCTGCCAAAAAAAAAATATCTTATTCGGGAACTTAGAGCATAATAAAATACAAAACACACAAAGTGCAGTTACTTATTTATCTGGCATTATGGCACCGGCACTGTGCCTTTACTAGCATGCCTTCCCATAATTGAGGTATATATGATTGACTAGCCACTTTGCTTTATTCCTTAACTATTTTTGTTCTCTATGAGGATCTGAAGCCAATAGCAAAACTTCATGAGTAGGGATGTTCACTGCAGGTGAGAATTCCATTTATTAAGCAGTGATTTGTGTCAGGTCTCATCTAATCTTCACAATAATGCTTCAATGTGCATACTAGTTTAATTTTTTTATCTGAGAATACGGAGCTCACAGAGTTTGAGAAACTTTCCCCAGGTCACAATAGCTAGAAGAAATAGTGCATGGATTTGAACCAAGATTTCTCTGATGCCAACAACTCTGCCCTTTCCATTGGACCATGCTACCTCCTGAAGCTAGGCATCATCTGTATGGTCTTATGGCATCCTCACCTCAATTCAAGAATCAGGACATTACCTACAAAAGTGACTACTTTGTGATGTTATCATTCCACATAATTTTCTGAGATAATCCCCTCACAACAGCAACATTCTCACGAAATTCACATTCTACATCACAAAAGCTAACCATGAGAAAGCAGCCGTTTGATATGGTTTGTCTGTGTCCACACCCAAATCTCATCTTGAATTGTAACTCCCACAATTCCCACATGTCATGGAAGGAATTCAGTGGGAGGTGACTGAATTATGGGGGTTAGTCTTTACTGCACTCTTCTCATAATAGTGAATGAGTCTAATGAGATCTAATGGTTTTTAAAATGGGAGTTTCCCTGAGCAAGCTCTCTTGCTTTTTGCCTGTGGCCACACATGTAAAGTGTGACTTGCTCTGCCTTGCCTTCTGCCATGATTGTGAGGTCTCCCAGCCATGTGGAACTGTAAGTCCAATAAACCTCTTTCTTCTGCAAGTATCCCAGTCTCGGTATGTCTTTAACAGCAGCATGAAAATGGACTAACACAGTAAATTCATACCAGTAGAGTTGGGCGTTGCTGAAAAAATACTCAAAAATGTGGAAAAGACTTTGGAACTGGGTAATAGGCAGAGGTGGGGACAGTTTGGAGGGCTCAGAAGAAGACAGGAAAATGTGGGAAAGTTTGGAACTTCCTAGAGATTTCTTGAATGACTTTGACCAAAATGCTGATAATGATATGAACAAGGAAATCCAGGCTGAGGTGGTCTCAGATAAAGATTAAAAATTTATTGGAAACTGGAGCAAAGGCGACTCTTGTTATGTTTTAGCAAAGAGACTGGAGGCATTTGGGTGCTGCCCTAGAGACTTGCAGAACTTTGAACTTGAGGGTATCTGTTAGAAGAAATCTCTAAGCAGCAAAGCATTCAAGGTGTGACTTGGGTGCTGTTAATGACATTCATTTTTATAAGGGAAGCAGAGCATAAAAGTTTGGAAAACATGCAGCCTGTCAATGTGATAGAACAGAAAATCCCAATTTGTAAGGAGAAATTCAAGCACAAGTAATGAGGAGCCAAATGTTAATCCCCAAGACAATGGGGAAACATCTCCAGGGCATGTCAGAGGTTTTCACAGCAGTGCCTCCCATTACAGGCCAAGAGGCCTCGGAAAATAAGTGGTTTTGTGGGCCAGGCCCAGGGTCCACGTGCTGTGTGCAACCTACGGACTTGGTGCCCTGCATCTCAGCTGCTCCGACTATGGCTGAAAGGGGCCAACATAGAGCTGGGGCCATGGATTCAGAGGGTGCAAGCCTCAAGCCTTGGCAGCTTCCATGTGATGTTGAGCCTGTAAGTGTACAGAAGTCAAAAATTAAGGTTTGCAAACCTCTGCCTAGATTTCAGAGGATGTATGGAAACACCTGGATTTCCAGGCAGAAGTTTGCTGCAGGGATAGGGATCTCATGGAGAACTTCTGCTAGGGCAGTGAAAAAGGAAACTGTGGGGTCAGAGCCCCCACACAGAGTCCCTGCTGGGGCACACCCTAGTGGAGCTGTGAGAAGAGGCCCACTGTCCTCCAGACCCCAGAATGGTAGATCCACTGACAGCTTACATCGTGCACCCCGAAAGTCCCCAGACACTCAATGCTAGCCTGTGAAAGCAGCTGGGAGAAGACTGTACCCTGCAAAGCCACATGGGTGGAGCTGTCAAAGACCATGGGAACCCACCTCTTGCATCAGTGTGACCTGGATGTGAGACATGGAGTCAAAGGAGATCATTTTGAAATTTTAAGATTTGACTGCCCTGCTAGATGTTGGACTTGCATGGGGCCTACGGTCCCTTTTGTTTTGGCCAATTTCTCCCATTTGGAATGGCTGTATTTACCAATGCCTGTACCCCCATTGTATCTAGGAAGTAACTAACTTGCTTTTGATTTTTACGGGCTCATAGGCAGAAGGTACTTGCCTTGTCTCAGATGAGACATTAAACTGTGGACATTTGAGTTAATTCTGAAATGAGTTAAGACTTTGGGTGACTGTTGGGAAGACATGATTGATATTGAAATATGAGGACATGATATTTGGGAGGGACCAGGTGTGGAATGATATGGTTTGGCTGTGTTCCCACCCAAATCTCACCTTGAATTTTAACTCCCA
Organism: Rhinopithecus bieti; assembly: GCF_001698545.2. NCBI lineage: Eukaryota > Metazoa > Chordata > Mammalia > Primates > Cercopithecidae > Rhinopithecus > Rhinopithecus bieti. Next base: position 22,812 of record NW_016810356.1, read on the forward strand.
CAATTCCCACATGGCATGGGAGGAACCTGGTGGGACGTGATTGAATTATGGGGGCCGGTCTTTCCTGCACTGTTCTCATTATAGTGAATGAATCTCACGAGATCTGATGGTTTTAAAAACAGGAGTTTCCCGGCACAAGTTCTCTCTCTTTTTGCCTGCTGCCATCCATGTAAGATGTGATGTGCTCCTCCTTGCCTTCTGCCATTATTGTGAGGCCTCCTCAGCCCTGTGGTCCTGTAAGTCCAATAAATTTCTTTCTTTTGTAAATTGCCCCGTCTCAGGTATGTCTTTATTGGCAGTGTGAAAATGGACTAATACACTTTAAAACAATTTAGTAAATCTAGAGCTCTTTAATATAGTTTGGATATTTGTCTCTTCCAAATCTCACATTGAAATTTGATCCCCAATATTGGAAGTTGAGTCAGGTGGGAGATGTTTGAGTCATGGGGTCAGATTCCTTGTGAAAGGCCTGACACTTTCCTCACAGTAACGGAGTGTCTTCTTGATCTATTCATGTATGGGAGATCTGATTGTGGTTACTTTTTCTTTTTTCTTTCCTTTTTTTTTTTTTTTTTTTTTTTTTTTTGAGATGGAATCTCTGTTGATCAGGCTGGAGTGCAGTGGCATGATCTCCACTCACTGGAATCTCCACCTCCCAGGTGCAGGGGATTCTCCTGCCTCAGAATCCTGAATAGCTGGGACTACAGGTGCCCATGACTACACTTGGCTGATTTTTGTATTTTTAGTAGAGACAGGGTTTTGCTATATTGGCCAGGCTCAAAATTCTGACCTTAGGTGATCCACCCACCTTGGCCTCTCAAAGTTCTGGGATGACAGAAGTGAGCCACCATGCTTCACCAAGACCTGATTGACTGTTAAAAAGTCCCCGGGGGGCGGAGCAAGATGGCCGAATAGGAACAGCTTCAGTCTCCAACTCCCAGCGCGAGCGACACAGAAGACCGGTGATTTCTGCATCTTCAACTGAGGTACTGGGGTCATCTCACTAGGGAGTGCCGGACAATCGGTGCTGGTCAGTTGCTGCAGCCTGACCAGCGAGAGCTGAAGCAGGATGAGGCATCGCCTCACCTGGGAAGAGCAAGGGGGAAGGGTATCCCTTTTCCTAGCCAGGGGAACTGAGACACACAACACCTGGAAAATCGGGTAACTCCCACCCCAATACTGCGCTCTAAGCAAACGGGCACACCAGAAGAATATATCCCTCACCTGGCCGGGAGGGTCCCATGCCAACGGAGCCTCCCTCATTGTTAACACAGTAGTCTGCGGACATCTAACTGCAAGGCAGCAGCGAGGCTGGGGGAGGGGCGCCCGCCATTG
>NW_016810357.1:0-707 GCF_001698545.2 Rhinopithecus bieti
ATACAGCAAAATTATCATAAGAATTGATTTCCTTTTTGTTATTTTGTAACGTTAGAATGGTTTTTTTTTTTGGAGACGGAGTCTGGCTCTGTCGCCCAGGCTGGAGTGCAGTGGCCGGATCTCAGCTCACTGCAAGCTCCGCCTACCGGGTTTACGCCATTCTCCTGCCTTAGCCTCCCGAGTAGCTGGGACTACAGGCGCCCGCCACCTCGCCCAGCTAGTTTTTTTGTATTTTTTAGTACAGACGGGGTTTCACCGTGTTAGCCAGGATGGTCTCGATCTCCTGACCTAGTGATCCGCCCGTCTTGGCCTCCCAAAGTGCTGGATTACAGGCTTGAGCCACCGCGCCCGGCCAACATTAGAATGGTTTTATTCCAAACCTTCCATTCCTTCTATTAGCTATTGTTTGATTTTTTTAGAGGGGTATTTACTCTTACAATCCTCTTTTCAGCACAGCCTTGTGATTCAGTTTAGCCAAGTGTTTCTTAAAGTTCTCTTGAATACCAGTCCCATGAAGTGCTCCACCTAAAATTAAGTAAAATGTTTTAATAATTAAATAAATCTGAAAATTATGCAGGATATGCTATCCCCTGTTTAAAATGACATTATACACTGTTGTTTAAAGGTTTTGCAAAGGCCTATAGGAGAGAAAATTCTGGTATTTCAAAATTCTGTTTTCTCAATTTAATCAATTACACAACGCTTTA
>NW_016810358.1:0-904 GCF_001698545.2 Rhinopithecus bieti
TCCTATCCATGAGCACGGAATGTTCTTCCATTTGTTTGTGTCCTCTTTATTTTGTTGAGCAGTGGTTTGTAGCTCTCCTTGAAGAGGCCCTTCACATCTCTTGTAAGTTGGATTCCTAAGTATGTTATTCTCTTTGTGGCAATTGTGAATGGGAATGCACTCATGATTTGGCTCTCTGTTTGTCTGTTATTGGTGTATAGGAATGCTTGTGATTTTGCACATTGATTTTGTATCCTGAGACTTTGCTGAAGTTGCTTATCAGCTTAAGGAGATTTTGGGCTGAGACAATGGGGTTTTCTAATATACAATCATGTCATCTGCAAACAGGGACAATTTGCCTTCCTCTTTTCTTAATTGAATACCCTTTATTTATTTCTTCTGCCTGATTGCCCTGACCAGAACTTCTAACATTATGTTGAATAGGAGTGGTGACAGAGGGCATCCCTGTCTTGTGCCAGTTTTCAAAGGGAATGCTTCCAGTTCTTGCCCATTTAGTATGATCTTGTCTGTGGGTTTGTCATAAATAGCTCTTATCATTTTGAGATATGTCCCATCAGTAACTAGTTTATTGAGAGTTTTTAGCATGAAGGGCTGTTGAATTTTGTCAAAGGCCTTTTCTACATCTACTGAGATAATCATATGGTTTTTGTCTTGGATTCTGTTTATATGATGGATTACGTTTATTGATTTGCATATGTTGAACCAGCCTTGCAACCCAGGGATGAAGCCAACTTGATCATGGTGGATAAGCTTTTTAATGTACTGCTGGATCCGGTTTGCCAGTATTCTATTGAAGATTTTTGCATCAATATTCATCAGGGACATTGGTCTAAAATTCTCTTTTTTTGTTATATCTCTGCCAGGCTTTGGTATCGGGATGATGCTAGCCTCATAAAATGAGTTA